>NC_060887.1:1422229-1457963 GCF_014805685.1 Silurus meridionalis | reverse complement strand
TGTTTTCCAGATTACAACTATACAGTTTTGGGAAACTTGTTCCCAATGTACCCTCAGCTTTCTGTTCTCGGTTGAGAGGAATACAAGTGCTTTTCTAATACTGTATGAGAGTGTGTGATCTGGAGTCTGTGCAGCGGCTGCTGTTCTCACTCTATTTATTCCAGCTCTTTTTTAAAGTCGTGTTACATCCTCGATAACTTCAAACTTTACTCTTTACACTATTAATACAGTTCTAAAATGAATTGTATTGATTTGTATGAATCATCTTGTACGAATTGTATGAATGAAGAATATTAATACATTTTTATTCACTCTATGGTGCTCGGTGATCAGAGATAAAACACACAGCACACATTATGACGTCCACTGCAAAAATATCCGTCGAAATAAAGAAATAAAAGCATGATTTAAGAAGAAACTCTACAGACTAGAAACAAGTCAAATGATTTGCCAGTGCAGTAAAATAAATACACTTGGTAAGATTTCTTGAAATAAGAAGTGATTAAAGCGATGCTGCAGCACTCGTGTGTCTGTTTTCTGAAGCAGCTTCTGCACCTGACGCACAGCACGAGGACTCGACTTCTTTGATGGACCCTTGTGAGGTCTGTTCTGAGTGGAACACGTCTTGAAAACCTCTGTATGACCCTGACCACTGTACTGTAACTCAGTGTCAGGATGTTACTGATCTTCTTATCGCCTCGGCATCATGGTGGAGTCTCCTGTCATCAGAGAGTCTTTACCATGAGGTGCCGTGTAGAACATCCAGTGGTTAGTATGAGAGAATTGAATAACAGAATATAAGATTTTTATTTTGTTATTTAAAGAGAAGTTTAAATAACATTGGATTTTTTTTTTATTTGATGAATTTTAATTTCATTCATTTTTTCATTCATGTATTTTTGCTCTTGTTGTGAAGTGAAGTTTGTGTCATTGCTGCTACACTGTGCATCTGAACGATCACGACTCAAATCTCACAATAAACTTTAGGGTTTTATCACATTTTCTACTTTCATTCATCTGATTGTCTCCCCAGTGTCCAACTGCTCCATGGCTTTGTGTATCAGTCACCTCACAACTATAGCAAAGAGTTTTTATTATTGAGCGAGTAAATTCCAAGTGATTCAGTGCTTATGCTCAGAGACTGACCTGATTTTTTTCAACTACTGCTGAATGTTTGTTTACATTCACAATATTCAATATTATATGCACATTATATTCCACATGGATCGTGCAGTACAGTGTACAAGTTGTTAATAACATTCTTGTGTATGTTTCTATTTTCTTTATAGTGATTAATCTGTAGGATAAATCATATAAATGTGGAAATCTTCATATAATAATAATCATAAAATTTATAATTTTAGAATATAAAAGTATGTTTAAATGTAGACCTTTAGGTACTAAAGCACCCTATTGCAATAAAGTATTATTATTATTATTATTATTATTATTATTATTATTATTATTATTATTATTATTAATATTATAATGACAAACTGTGTTTATAAAATGAACATGAAATAAGGCTGTAATACTGCACTGTATTTAACTGTCTGAACCAGATTTATTCTAGTTTTAAACATATTGATAGTCATTTTATTTATTTTTGTTGTATTTTGATGTTTTCAATTTCATTTCAGTAAATTATGACTTTATGTTTTAATTTATTACCCAGTAAAAGCCTTGATATTTATAAATGTGTATTTAAAACACAGATATTTTAAAAAGAATAATACATCAAAAGATCTAATATCTACCAAACTACAAAAATCACTCAGTGTTGAATTGAGGTTTTTGGACATTTATTCCAGCTCATAAATCCTATAAAACATGCAGCATTAAACATGAACTTCCAGCAGATGAACATCTCATAATACTGTCTGGAAGTGAGAAATGTACAGGTTGTTTTTACTCCATACACATGAACTTACTTTGATCAGAAACACAATCATACTCCAAATCAATTAATCAATAAAGTTAATAAAAGAATCTCAAACTGCTGTGTGTCTTGTCCTCGCTATTAATGACGTCATTAGAGCTCCACTACTTCTAATGACCTGCTGTGACAGTGAGCTCTAATACACATCACACTGCCACCTACTGGTCATTTATGATTCTGCAACATTCATAGAGTCACTCCGGTCAACTTCCGGTTCTCAACTCGGATTCACTCGCTTTATACACAGTTTACAGCCGTTTTTATCTTATTTATGACTGTAATATCACTCTTCTCTCAGGAACAACAGAAAAGCTGTGAAGACATGCTATTTTATCCGCTCTTTACCTCTGTAATGTGCGCATGCGCATAGTGTCAGGTAAAAAGAGACCGGGTTACGTCACAGACGGAGGGCGGGCATCTGCCTGTGACGTCACAGTAAGGCAACGTCTATAATTGGGAATGCGTCTCTGTTTCTCTCATTTCCAAGGTTTTGCTTGTGAGTAAAGAGGCATAAACATGGAGCTCTTCAGAAGGTTAAGAGAATTTTTCAAAGCAGAAGAACAAAAGAAAACTAAGCAGATTGCTGAAATGAAGGAGAAGCTGGAACACATGGAGAAAGTAGAGAAAGACTTGGATGCATTTTCTCTTCTAATGTTAGAGAAGATAACAGAAGAGAAAGAAGAGAAAGCCATTCTGCTACAGACGGTGCAAAAGCTGGAGGCTACTTTGGCTTCTGAGCGAAAGCAGCAGGAACAGGACATAACTGAGAGAAGCCAGAGCTGGGCGAGAGAACAAAAACAACTGGAGGAACGTGTTGCTCAGCTTGAGTTTATTTTGGAGCAGACCACCATGGAGCTCCAGTCTTCCTGAAAATCCATAAGGAACTGGAGAAAACTGTAGACTGTGAGAGAGAGCTGGACAAGAGAACAAAAGAAAGTGGAGGAACATGTTGCTCAGCTTGAGGTCACTTTAGAACAGACCACCATGGAGCTCCAGGATACTCAGAATCACTGTGAGAAAATAAAAATAGTGCAGAGCAGGAGAGAGATCATTTGATCAGAGAGAAAGAGCGACTGGAGGAACGTGTTGCTCAGTTTGAGCCCACGTTGGATTTTGAGGAAAAACAAGAGGACGAAGAGAGAAAACTAAACTTGACATAGAGGAGAGGAACAACTTACAGCTTCAGACCAACAGGGGGCTCCAGGATACCCAGAATCTCTGTGAGGAAGAAAAGAAGACTTCAGAGAATAAAACAGATCATTATATGAGAGTCCGAGAGCGATGGGAGGAAATTGTTGCTCAGCTGAGACAAGAAAACATTCAAAAGAAAAGGAGAAATAGAAAAAAGAAGACAAGAGAAACAGAGAGTCTGAACATGCCTTTTTCCTCTTTCTGTTTCTCTTATGGCTATTTATGATAGTTTTACACTTATAGTCAATAGTATAAAGCTGAGTGTAAAACTATTGTATCTTGTAGATCGTCTCTCTTTTAATCATTTTTATTTCTGTCTTTTCAAATCTTTTTAATCTTTTTAAATCTTGATTTTAATCTTTTTAAATCTTGATTTTAATCTTTTTCTACAAAGAGTCACAATAAACACTATTAACAACCATGATTTTTGTCTTCCTTACAAACGCTGTATGACCTCCTCATGGATTCTTCCACTTAGTTTATATCGCTCTTGTGGGGCAGGGGGCTGTGGCTCGGGGTCATAATGCTGAGGGGGAGGGAGGTCAGGAGGAGAGGAAACTGGTCCTCAGTGCCACATTGTGCAAAACACCACACACCCTGATAATCTTACACACTTTTTCCGGGTGGTATAGAAGTCTTCCACCTGAGACATCCAGAGCTCCACATCTGCATTTCAGGAGGTGAGGAGCGTCTGAGGGGTGAAGCCTCTGTCACCTGTCATATTATAGACTACATCAGGACAATGTTTACAATTTCTACATGTTGTTAAAGTCACCAAGAAGCCAGTCATCACGTCCTGCAGCTGCCTGTAGTCTGTTCCCTACACTGCTATGTGTCAGGATAAAGGAATCATGTGCTGAAGCAGGTCAGTGTGGAACAGACCACCATGGAGCTCCAGGATACTCAGAATCACTGTGAGAAAATAAAAATAGTGCAGAGCAGGAGAGAGATCATTTGATCAGAGAGAAAGAGCGACTGGAGGAACGTGTTGCTCAGCTTGAGGTCACTTTGGAACAGACCACCATGGAGCTCCAGGATACTCAGAATCACTGTGAGAAAATAAAAATAGTGCAGAGCAGGAGAGAGATCATTTGATCAGAGAGAAAGAGCGACTGGAGGAACGTGTTGCTCAGCTTGAGGTCACTTTGGAACAGACCACCATGGAGCTCCAGGATACTCAGAATCACTGTGAGAAAATAAAAATAGTGCAGAGCAGGAGAGAGATCATTTGATCAGAGAGAAAGAGCGACTGGAGGAACGTGTTGCTCAGCTTGAGGTCACTTTGGAACAGACCACCATGGAGCTCCAGGATACTCAGAATCACTGTGAGAAAATAAAAATAGTGCAGAGCAGGAGAGAGATCATTTGATCAGAGAGAAAGAGCGACTGGAGGAACGTGTTGCTCAGCTTGAGGTCACTTTGGAACAGACCACCATGGAGCTCCAGGATACTCAGAATCACTGTGAGAAAATAAAAATAGTGCAGAGCAGGAGAGAGATCATTTGATCAGAGAGAAAGAGCGACTGGAGGAACGTGTTGCTCAGCTTGAGGTCACTTTGGAACAGACCACCATGGAGCTCCAGGATACTCAGAATCACTGTGAGAAAATAAAAATAGTGCAGAGCAGGAGAGAGATCATTTGATCAGAGAGAAAGAGCGACTGGAGGAACGTGTTGCTCAGCTTGAGGTCACTTTGGAACAGACCACCATGGAGCTCCAGGATACTCAGAATCACTGTGAGAAAATAAAAATAGTGCAGAGCAGGAGAGAGATCATTTGATCAGAGAGAAAGAGCGACTGGAGGAACGTGTTGCTCAGCTTGAGGTCACTTTGGAACAGACCACCATGGAGCTCCAGGATACTCAGAATCACTGTGAGAAAATAAAAATAGTGCAGAGCAGGAGAGAGATCATTTGATCAGAGAGAAAGAGCGACTGGAGGAACGTGTTGCTCAGCTTGAGGTCACTTTGGAACAGACCACCATGGAGCTCCAGGATACCCAGAATCACTGTGAGGAAAAAAAGAAGACTTCAGAGAAAAAAACAGATCGTTATATGAGAGTCCGAGAGCGATGGGAGGAAATTGTTGCTCAGCTGAGACAAGAAAACATTCAAAAGAAAAGGAGAAATAGAAAAAAGAAGACAAGAGAAACAGAGAGTCTGAACATGCCTTTTTCCTCTTTCTGTTTCTCTTATGGCTATTTATGATAGTTTTACCCTTATAGTCAATAGTTTAAAGCTGAGTGTAAAGCTATTGTATCTTGTAGATCGTCTCTCTTTTAATCATTTTTATTTCTGTCTTTTCAAATCTTTTTAATCTTTTTAAATCTTGATTTTAATCTTTTTCTATAAAGAGTCACAATAAACACTAATAACAACCATTATTTTTGTCTTCCTTACAAACGCTGTATGACCTCCTCATGGATTCTTCCACTTAGTTTATATCGCTCTTGTGGGGCAGGGGGCTGTGGCTCGGGGTCATAATGCTGAGGGGATGGAGGTCAGGAGGAGAGGAAACTGGTCCTCAGTGCCACATTGTGCAAAACACCACACACCCTGATAATCTTACACACTTTTTCCGGGTGGTATAGAAGTCTTCCACCTGAGACATCCAGAGCTCCACATCTGCATTTCAGGAGGTGAGGAGCATCTGAGGGGTGAAGCCTCTGTCACCTGTCATATTATAGACTACATCAGGACAATGTTTACAATTTCTACATGTTGTTAAAGTCACCAAGAAGCCAGTCATCACGTCCTGCAGCTGCCTGTAGTCTGTTCCCTACACTGCTATGTGTCAGGATAAAGGAATCATGTGCTGAAGCAGGTCAGTGTGCCACAGTGAAGGGAAACCTGATGTATCGACTACCCACCTTAATAATAACATCCAAAATGACAGGCATTATGACACTCAGGGGCAGATACCAGACCTATAGCATGAGATTTAATAGAATTATATTATATCCAAAGAAGATCTTTGTGAAAAAGTTAATTATATATAATATTTATATAAAGTATTTTGCTGTCTGCCATTTCCCACTAAAAACAACCTGTTGTCATTAACCCCAGAGTGGTGAGGACCTGTATTTGGACGGGGATGGCATGGTTCTGGTGTGTTTCCCTCTGTAGTACTGGACCCAATTCAGCACATAGATCCAGGAGCACAGCTGTAGGAATCTAAATCAGATTATTATCCAGTCATCATCATGGACAAGAAATCATCATGGTCCCTGGAGACTCTTTTTCTCCTTAATCTTCCATTGGCACCACAGCATTTATGATTTATTCCAGCTCATTATGGAAAGATAAAATAAACTGATATTTGGTCCTGTGCCATGAACATAAAAGCAATAATAGCTACAGAAAAGCTCCTGCTTCCCTCTGTAGCGGGTATTTAAATCCCAATTAAAATGCTTTCAGTGATTCTACATTCTGTTTATATGAAGTGTTTCACAGTTTGTATGTTAATTGGCTGTATGGTGCATTAAAGTGCATGTGAATTATGTGAATTTATGAACCACATCTGGCTGGAAAAGACACGTGTCCAAATACTTTTGACCACACAGTGTGTATCAGCTGAAAAGCAGCAGCTTCGGATCAGTCGCGTTTCCACTGGGATTCAACTCTGAAAGATTACTTTTGATTTTTATTATATGTAATATTTTATATTATTTATTTGATATTATTCAAATTATTATTATACAGTCTCCTCCAAGCAGCTCGTCCCCTGTGAGGACTTAGTCTCCTCCAAGCAGCTCGTCCCCTGTGAGGACTCAGTCTCCTCCAAGCAGCTTGTCCCCTGTGAGGACTCGGTCTCCTCCAAGCAGCTCGTCCCCTGTGAGGACTCGGTCTCCTCCAAGCAGCTCGTCCCCTGTGAGGACTCAGTCTCCTCCAAGCAGCTCGTCTCCTGTGAGGACTCGGTCTCCTCCAAGCAGCTTGTCTCCTACCAGTCATGAGCCTCACATAGAGATAAATACAGAGCACATAGTGTTTGAACAGCTTTATGTTATAGGTTACAGAGGGATTTCTGTCCAACACCAGGGGATCAGGAGGAGAAGGAAGAAGATGAAGAGATCAAGAGGAAGAAGATGAAGAGAAGATGTTATGGACTCGTCTCTGAGCAACAGTTTAAAGTCTCATCTCACTCTTTCCTGTTCAGTATCTCACCTCAGGTCTGGGGATATCAAAGATTCCTGTAGATGATGTGTTGTGTATACAGTAGAACATCAGCTGTAGGAGAACCAGGAATAATTGACTAAACAAGGATTTGAATATCAAGATTTAGCAGAAAGGAGGAAGTTGTTTTGCTGATAACTGATCAAATGTTACACTAGGGCACTTTGTATTTGTGGAAGTGGTGTTACGAATCTCACGTGTAAACATTTGAATTGTTTTTATGCCTCGTTAGTCTTAAAACTAACATTTATAGAACTGACTAATAGAAAGTGTTTTTTCATGGATCACCTCAAATCAGTGTTACATTCATTGTGTGTGTATAATGATGGCATGTCAGCTATAAGGGTGATGAAGGAAAAGTCAAATCCAAATGAAGTTTGTCACTTTTTTGTTTCTTGTCATTATTTGTTGTCCTCCCCATGTGCTGCTGTACACAGGTGAACAGAGACGTCCATTCCACACCAAGCTTTTACAGAAATCACCAAATCTTGATTTTATTACTGCTGAGATGATGTTATAGGAGTTTATTTTCTTATTTTAATACCAATATAAAAATCCCATACATATTATGGTGTAGTCGTGGACCAGTTGAGAAAACACTAAGTGCTTGTAAAAAGACTGGCAGCAGATCAAAATCAATCACATCTTTCATTAATGTTTTTTCTTTTTTAAATACATTTTTGGACCTGATTGTATTCAATAAAAAATATGTATTACAGTTAATTTACCTTGTGATTAATTTACCAGATTATTTTATTCTTATGATAATTTCTTGCTTACAAACGTCTTAATAAGTAGATGATTTTTATTGAAGGATGATTAGAAACTATAAATACTACCATGTGTTTAAGTACAAAATCTGTTTGTGTTCAGAGAAGGTAAGTATAATGAATAATCTAAAGAAAATTAGATAAAGTCTGTTAAAAGTGCAGTGTTGTCAGGAAACAGAAGGAAGCGAGGCCAGGTAGCATGAATTAATGATTTCTTTTCTAATAGCTCATAACACACATCTGACACGCGCTAATCACGTGTTCTCTCATTCTCTATTTTCAATGCACTTCTACTCCCCCTAATGGTCACTTTAAGTATAACAACAACAGGTCCCCAAATGCAGTACAAATTAATTACACCCCAAATTAAACCCCACATTTTTATCAAAATCACATTCCAAACTGCAAACACGTGGTTTATATTAAATAATATAATTCTAAATATTTTAATACCCTACTGTGTCTAAACAGAGGAGCGCTATAGGAACTCGTGTAGGGTTTACAATCACACACCACTTCCTTGTCTTAACACCACCCGTTTTCAGCTTCCGCGTCTGCATTTGAATCATTGAAGCCCCGCCTCTTTTGTGACGTCGGTATCTCTGATAGCGCCCTGGACTCGCTTTTATTGTCTTGACAACTTTGTTGTGCTGCAGTTCAACACAAACATTTACTGACCACAGCAATGAAGCGCAAACAAACAGCTGAAATGTTTTTAATTGTTTTTAGTGATAAGCGTCAATGTTTTGAACAATCCGCTCTCCAAGACGCCAAAAAAGATTTTTCAGCCAGAAAGAGCGACTTTCAGAAGAAAGAAGGAGAAATAATGACAGATAATAAGACGGGTAACAGCTACAGCTGCTTCTCCTGCTGTCAACTTTATTCAACTTTATTGTCATTGTACAGAGAACAAGTACAGAGACAATGAAATATAGTTATCATTTAGTTCCTAAAACCACATTAAATATCAATCTGTCATGCAGGAAATATAAAATGATTTTGTACTGACTGAGTAATGCAGCACTTATAAAATATTTGTACTACAACATTGTGTGTGTTTAAGACTGGTGCAGTTTTGCATGACTCTGTTCTGTTCACTGTTTTAACTAGAAGTTTATAATGATTTCTGTTTAACTTAAACTTTGTTTTTTATTTTGTAGATAAATTTAACGTTGCCAAGTGCAGAGATAAAAAAGGCAACATCAGAAGGCCAATGAATGCCTACATGGTTTGGGCGAGGAAACAGCGGCCCATCTTTTCCAAGGCCAATCCAAATAGCAGCTCTGCAGAGATCAGCATGCAGCTTGGGATCGCGTGGAACAAACTGAGTGAAGAACAGAAGAAACCCTACTACACTGAATCATGGAGGCTTAAACAGGAACACGAACAGTTGTTTCCTGGTAGGTGAACTTTCTTTATAGACAAATGGCAAAATAACAAAACAAACGCATCAATTCTGACACTTTTATTGTTTTTATGTTGCTTCTTACTCTTTAAATTCTTCTTTTCTATCATGTAGATTGGGTTTATAAACCGCTTCCAAAGAAGGGAAGGAGAAAAGGCAGTTTGCAGAGTAGTGACTCACAGAGAAGACCTGATCATCAACCAAACCACCACATAGTCATGAACATGCCAGAAGAAGTACCAGTCCATGACCTCGTGCCTGAAGTTAGTGATCAGTTCCCCGGCCTTAGCCACCAAGAACTGCTGTCTCCTAAAGACTTCTGCTTTGATCCTCCTCTTTTCCCTTCTGTTTCTGAGTCGACTTTCTGCCAGACCAAGTGAGTTAGTAAACTGCATTGGAACAGTTTCAGAAGAATGACATGCAAATGAAGTTTTACTCTGCATCTTAAATAATCACCATAATCGCCACTCATTTACTTTAATATGCAGCTAAAATTGTGCACTTCTGTTTACAGCACCTGCTATGGGTCTGACTGTACAAGCAGTGAGGTTCAGCTCGAGGACGAGGAGGAAATCACTTTGCTCAACAATGACATCTTTTCCATATTAAATGAGGAATATGGCTTTTTTAACCAGTCTGGAGACCAGAATCATACTGAAGACCCCCACAACAGCACAGAGATCCTGGATTCTGTACCAGTGTTTGATATCGACAGCTTCGAGGATCTGTTGAAGAAACTTGAAGAGATGGAAAATGATTCAGGAATAAAGGAAGATGGTGAAATACGAACGTTTCATGTACTTTAGTGTGCATGTTGTTTCACCATCTTCATTTTATATTCAATTTTATTTTAAACAACTTTTATATAAGGAAATAAAGATTTTGTATGACAATCATGTCTAATGTCTCTTCATCACAGAGAAAATTCAATCACTTCATTTTCTTTCTTGAAATCCACTTTAGTAAAGTCAGTGATGTTTGATGTCCTTAAAGAAAAGGAATTTGACAGAAACTGACGTTGAGGTATTTTCTTGCAGCTTTAGTGCTTTGTTTAAATTAAATGTGGGGCAGAACCTGATTCACTTAAACATCTGTACTTGATAATTGAGCACATGGATTAGCACAAGAAATTCAGTGAGCATAAGTAAAATGATCATGTCGTCTCAGCTTCATCCAGAAAACCTGGAAGTTTAACAAGAAAAAGCTGTTGGTTTTATTGACATGTACACACACATTAAGACACTTTTAAGGACTCATTAGAACAATGTTTAGTGTATGAGAGAAAATGTCAATAAGAATTTGATTAAACGCACACACAGATGAAAATTCTTACCTGTAGCGCCTCCTTGTTGTGGGTTATAGATTCATACTGGGACTTCAGGACACTGTGAGCCTCTCGTTCTTGCTCACGCTCCTAAAACACAGCCATGAGGAAGAGGATGAAGGATTTAGTCATTAAGGGTTTAGTCATTAATGTTTACATCCACAATGAGGCTCTACTAATATTACCTTCACCACCAGCTTGTGTGTTTAAACCTGAATAAATCCACTATTAAACCATTAAAAACATTTTAACAAGTTATCACAATTTATATTTGAGTAAATATTTGAACACTTTGTCTTTTCCTAACACTGTTTATCAGTTCATTTCTGCTGAACTGAAGCCATTTTTCTTTCCTCTCAGTTTAACAGCAGTTACTGAAGCACACAGAGGAACAACTCAGTCATACACTAGGACACATTTCACTACCACATTTATACCTGTTTTACATCTTTATTATTTCCTATAGTGTCCATTTACTGTGTAAATGTAGATCAAAATACAGAAACAACATGAAAAGCGAAATACAATTATTTAGCAAAATTAGCTAACTAGCCAGCTAGCTATTTTTTAGCTTTAATAGTTTTCCTTCTCAGTCTAAATATCAGATTTGTAGTGAACTATAAGTAAACTCTTGGTATCTATAAGTTTATTGGTCTCCTACACCATTAGCTGAAAGGTCCATTTCTGCTCACTGCAACATTTATGGAAATAAATGATAGATAGATAGATAGATAGATAGATAGATAGATAGATAGATAGATAGATAGATAGATAGATAGATAGATAGATAGATAGATAGATAGATAGATAGATAGATAGAGATTTATTGTAATTGCATTGTACAGGTACACAGCAATGAAATGCCGTTTGGCATTAACTAGAAGTGCAAAATGTAGCTATCGTGCAAAAGGGCAGATAAATATATGTCATATTTACAGCAAGTGATAAAGTGATAAATATGTAAACATATGTACAGTGGATAAATATAAAGGCAGTAACAGTGCAGAGATGTGTGGACATCATTAAGAAGTACAGGATGGATCTAAGTCTATGGCATTGAAGAGTAATGTGCAGAAGTGAAGATTACAAGATTATGGCATTTAAGAATTATCAAGCTAAATAACCAGTCTATAATTTTGTCAAATTTATTTACTTTTTCCTGCAAGTCTGTGATCTTTATGCTAATGATCAGGAGTAAACACAAAATGAGGAACATCGCTTTTCCCCTCTTCACTCCGGTACCGATGGTCCTGATCACCTTTCCACCTGTTTGGGGATTTTATGGGTGATTTGTTTCTCAATAATAATAATTATAATAATAATAAATGATAAACTCTGTGTTTTAAAGAGAATAAAATCCATAAAGCTCGAAACTCACCGTTCCAGGGGTCGTACAGTTCACTTCATCCCGACAGAGGGTCTTCATCCTCCACCTGGAACACGGCGTCTCTCGGAGCTACAGGAGGAAAATCCAAGCGATGCTGAGGAAAGAAAAGTCCAAACAAATAAAATCAAATAAATAATATAAATATTTCATATAATAAAAATTATTATATGTATATCTTTTCAGCTGATACACACTGTGTGGTCAAAAGTATTTGGACACTTGTCTTTTCCAGCCAGATGTGATTCATAAATTCACCTAAAAGGCACTTAAATGCACCATACAGCCAATTAACATGCAAACTGTTGAAACACTTCATATAAACAGAATGTAGAATCACTGAAAGCATTTTAAATGGGATTTAAATACCCGCTACAGAGGGAAGCAGGAGCTTTTCTGTAGCTATTATTGCTTTTATGTTCATGCCACAGGACCAAATATCCGTTTATTTTATCTTTCCATAATGAGCTGGAATAAATCATAAATGCTGTGGTGACCCCCGTGTGTAATGCTGCATGATGGCACTGCTGGAGGATTACACCAATGGAAGATTAAGGAGAAAAGAGTCTCCAGGGACCATGATGATTTCTTGGCCCATGATGATGACTGGCTAATAAGCTGATTTAGATTCCTACAGCTGTGCTCCTGGATCTATGTGCTGAATTGGGTCCAGTACTACAGAGGGCAACAGGTTGTTTTTAGTGGGAAATGTCTTGATTCATAATATGATGTGTATATATATATATATATATATATATATATATATATATATATATATATATATATATATATATGTATATATAAAATATGATATGATGTACCTGTTCCAGACTGTGCTGTAGACTACAACAGGTTCATACAAATTATTCAGTCATGTAAATTCAGCTTGATTATATTTCATATATGATGAAACTCAAAACATCAGTGCTTATGCTCCACAAGTTGGTTGTGAGATGGAGGAGAAGGAAAAATTCTGGAGTGAGTTATATAGAGTGGTAGAAGGTGTTCCTAGGAATAAAAGATTGGTGATTGGGGCAGATTTAATGGGCATGTAGGTGAAGAGAACAGTGGTGATGAGGAGGTGATGGGTAGGTATGGCTTTAACCTCTCAGTCGTCGGAGTTGCGCCAGCGCAACTGATATCCCATTGTTCTCAGGTGTTAATGTTTAGCAATAGATCCCACTACATGCCCTGAGAGATGGTGGTGCCCAGGAACCTGAATGACTCCACTGCTGCCATAGTGCTGTTCATTATGGTGAGTGGGGGGAGAGCAGGGGGTTTCTCCTAAAATCCACAATCATCTCCACTGTTTTAAGCGTGTTAGGCTCCAGGTTTTTATGACTGCACCATGTCTTTCAGGTCTTTCTTCACTGAAGCAGGGTCGTTGGCTGAAAACTGATTCTACAGCTATTTAGAGTAGCTCCTCTTAGCCACTCTATTAGGATCAATGATGAGGATTAATCTTCCTCATATTAATGAATAAATCATGTACTACAGTATTTGAAAATAACTTGAAATCCTGTCAACCGAGAACAGAAAGTTGAGGGTACATTGGGAACAAGTCTCCCAAAACTGGAAAGTTGCAATCTGGAAACATATGCAGGTGCAGGTGATTGTGTGGATCCATAGGGTAGTGGTCATCACATCTGCTTTACACACAGAAGGTTCTTCTGCGACCCCCAGTGGAACCATGCAGCTAGCAAACATGAATGAGGTTTATGTATTTGTCACAAATTGTTACTTAATCCTGGAAATAAATAAACAGCTTTTGGTGTTTCTGCATTGTGCTTGTAACAGAAATGGACAATAGGAATTCCAAAAGGCTCAAGGGCATTGCTCCACTGGGGTCGAATCCAGGACCTCCTGCGAGTAAAGGAGATGTGGTGACCGTTAAAGCTGTAAGAGAAGTTGGACACTAAGGAAGGAGAAAAGGAGAACTACAGGGGAATAAAGTTGATCAGTCACACCATGAAGTTATAGGAAATAGTGGAAGCCAGGCTGAGTTTATTCATTAGTTATTTATCCAGTTATCATCTGTTAACCTGTTATTTCAACAAAACCAGATTTTCTCCTGCAAACCAAGTTCAAGAAAATGCTACAAGGAATTGACTCCCATGTCGTGTTTGCTGGACTTTAGAATGTAATACTTTATTGCACTGAGGTGCTTTAGTACCTAAAGGTCTACATTTAAACATTTATTATTTTAGAATGATTAATTTTATTATTATTATATGCAGATTTACATATTTATGAAACCCAAAGAGATAAAATTATTACATTTCCAATAATTGGTTTGATTAAACAATGTTATTTGAGTGTTATACAATCAACACATCCTCGTCAAAGCAAGGAACATTCATAAACCCCAAAACTATAATAATGATGATAATAATAATAATAATAATAATAATAATAATAATAATAATAATAATAACTGCAGTTGGTTGTCAGATGTCAGTCTCACACTGCCCTCTAGTGGTGTTTTGTTGTCTAGTTATATGTGATGATCTTTTACAAAGCAAGATATTTTTCTTGATAATATTAAACTGTCTAAAACTTAAACTGTTTACTGTTTAACATACAGGGGGTTCATGTTTAATTTCTAAGCTAAATGTTTGCGATATAATTAAATGAAACAGAAGTTAAATGAAGCTGATTAAAATGAATGTAATTTTGTGTTTTTTGAGAGACTGCTGAAAGGAAATTTCAGGAACTATCTATGGATTCAGACTCAGTCGAGCTGAAACGGTGAAGCGACTCTCCTGAACCCATTGTTTTAGAAGTGATTGAACTGAACTCTCTTGAACCGAGTCACTTGAACTGAATCTAAGGAGTCAAAATCACCAAACCGAATCATTTTGAACTGAATTGACCAAACTGAATGGACTGAATTATTAAAATGAATCTATTAAATAGTTCTTTCTGATGTTTTCTACTAACTGCAGTTGTCAAAAGTTATACTTGAACTATGATGTTATGAGGCTGCATTGGAACTAAACTTTATAGTATTGTGTGATCAGATGAACCCATGAAGAACTCATGTATTGTAAACTGATTTAATCTCTGTGTTATTGTGATTTAATATTTAAACTGATGCTGTGAATACTGTTCAATAACTGTTTATTTTATTACTTTAACTTCTGTTCATGTAAAATTGGGTTTAAACAAAACCTTTATTTTATTATCATTTACTTTTGTCCCGTTTTCCCAACATTTTATCATGTGGATTTTAATTCTGAGTTAAATTTAAATGATGTACAATAATAATTTAATAATAGAAACAAAACAAACACTATATTTAAGATATTTATTTATTTTGAAGTAATAAAAAATATTGAGTTACAATAATCACTGATATGTTTGTACTTTATTATATGTAGGACATGTCCAGCTTGATCTCCTCTTTTTCTTTCTCTGGTTTTCTTTCTCTAGTGCTGAAGTCATATTGCTGAACAGCTGTACAGCTTCCTCCAGTCACTCTCGGTTTCCATCCTCATTTCTCTTCCTCACCTAAGAATCTTTGTTTCCTCAGAGATTTTCTGCGACTCTTTGGGTTTGTAGAGGTTCAGCTTTCTGTTTCTGCTGTTTATATATATATATAAGTGCTTTTTCTAAGCATTTTTTATCAGTTATGTCGACTTTTTTTATGTCGCCGAACCCTAATATCTCGAGCACAAAGGGGGAAAAATTTGCCATTTAACGTCGGTTATCTCGGTGCAGCCGCAGAAGAACTCGCGGAAGTGGCGGAAAAATCAAGCCTTACAGCTGCTCCAGGTGTTGTATTGTGAACTGGTGAATCTCTGCTGTTAGTTAGTGCTAGTGTTCGTAGTGTTAGTAGGGGCGCGGCGCGGCTTTGGGAAGAAAAGAGCAGCCGTTGAGAGAATGCTGGTGGGAAGGCACGTACCGGGATACACATGAGCGATAACAACGACCGCCGTGAACCAACATATACCAACAATAACGGACAGTGAGAGTGTGGAAGTTTAAATAGGAGCTGGTGATGATGATAAACGAGCACCATATGTGTGCGATTAAAGCAGAGCTTCAGAGAAAGTGGCAGAGAAAGCACCTGACACGCTGAAGGGGGCCGAAGGGGGCATGGCAGGTGGATTCCTGACAGATAAACATGTACTGTATGTATTTTTATAGCATGCCTTCATCAAACAAATCGCGGCAACGCTGTTGTGTAAAAAACTCTTCAAAAACACGTGCATGCACATTCTCATTTATTAACGCACATCATGTACATAAAGAAATTTCAAGCACGTTAATATATTGCCGCCATTTTGATTTTCGTTTATCTCAATCATCGGTTACCTCGATGCTTTTTGGCGACCCCCTAGGACATCAACATAACCGGGTTCCACTGTATTAATAATTTAAATAATATCAAATGAAGAATATTAAATATTTCATATAATAAAAATCAAAAGTAATCTTTCAGAGTTGAATCCCAGTGGAAACGCGACTGATCCGAAGCTGCTGCTTTTCAGCTGATACACACTGTGTGGTCAAAAGTATTTGGACACGTGTCTTTTCCAGACAGATGTGGTTCATAAATTCACCTAAAATGCTCTTAAATGCACCATACAGCCAATTAACATGCAAACTGTTGAAACACTTCATATAAACAGAATGTAGAATCACTGAAAGCATTTTAAATGGGATTTAAATACCCGCTACAGAGGGAAGCAGGAGCTTTTCTGTAGCTATTATTGCTTTTATGTTCATGGCACAGGACCAAATATCAGTTTATTTTATCTTTTCATAATGAGCTGGAATAAATCATAAATGCTGTGGTGCCAATGGAAGATTAAGAAGAGAAAATCTCCAGGGACCATGATGATTTCTTGGTCTGATGATGACTGGCTAATAATCTGATTTAGATTCCTACAGCTGTGCTCCTGGATCTATGTGCTGAATTGGGTCCAGTAGTACAGAGGGAAACACACCAGAACCATGCCGTCCCCGTCCAAATACAGGTCCTCACCACTCTGGGGTTAATGACAACAGGTTGTTTCTAGTGGGAAATGGCAGACAGGGTCTGCTATAGGTCTGGTATCTGCCCCTGAGTGTCATAATGCCTGTCATTTTGGATGTTATTTTTAAGGTGGGTAGTCGATACATCAGGTTTTCCTTCACTGTGACACACTGACCTGCTTCAGCACATGATTCCTTTATCCTGACACATAGCAGTGTAGGGAACAGACTACAGGCAGCTGCAGGACGTGATGACTGGCTTCTTGGTGACTTTAACAATATGTAGAAATTGTAAACATTGTCCTGATGTAGTCTATAATATGACAGGTGACAGAGGCTTCACCCCTCAGACACTTCTCTCCTCCTGCAGATGTGGAGCTCTGGATGTCTCAGGTGGAAGACTTCTATACCACCCGGAAAAAGTGTGTAAGATTATCAGGGTGTGTGGTGTTTTGCACAATGTGGCACTGAGGACCAGTTTCCTCTCCTCCTGACCTCCCTCCCCCTCAGCATTATGACCCCGAGCCACAGCCCCCTGCCCCACAAGAGCGATATAAACTAAGTGGAAAAATCCACGAGGAGGTCATACAGCGTTTGTAAGGAAGACAAAAATCATGGTTGTTAATAGTGTTTATTGTGACTCTTTGTAGAAAAAGATTAAAATCAAGATTTAAAAAAAGATTAAAAAAAGATTTGACAAGACAGAAATAAAAAATGATTAAAAGACGAGACGATCTACAAGATACAATAGCTTTACACTCAGCTTTATACTATTGACTATAAGTGTAAAACTATCATAAATAGCCAAAAGAGATACAGAAAGAGGAAAAAGACATGTTCAGACTCTCTGTTTCTCTTGTCGTCTCCTTTTTTTTCTATTTCTCCTTTTCTTTTGAAGGTTTTCTTGTCTCAGCTGAGCAACAATTTCCTCCCATCTCTCTCGGACTCTCATATAATGATCTGTTTTATTCTCTGAAGTCTTCTTTTCTTCCTCACAGAGATTCTGGGTATCCTGGAGCCCCCTGTTGGTCTGAAGCTGTAAGTTGTTCCTCTCCTCTATGTCAAGTTTAGTTTTCTCTCTTTCGTCCTCTTGTTTTTCCTCAAAATCCAACGTGGGCTCAAACTGAGCAACACGTTCCTCCAGTCGCTCTTTCTCTCTGATCAAATGATCTCTCTCCTGCTCTGCACTATTTTTTATTTTCTCACAGTGATTCTGAGTATCCTGGAGCTCCATGGTGGTCTGTTCTAAAGTGACCTCAAGCTGAGCAACATGTTCCTCCACTTTCTTTTGTTCTCTTGTCCAGCTCTCTCTCTCACAGTCTACAGTTTTCTCCAGTTCCTTATGGATTTTCAGGGAAGACTGGAGCTCCATGGTGGTCTGTTCCAAAGTGGCCTCAAGCTGAGCAACATGTTCCTCCACTTTCTTTTGTTCTCTGGTCCAGCTCTCTCTCTCACAGTCCACAGTTTTCTCCAGTTCCTCATTGATTTTCAGGGAAGACTGGAGCTCCATGGTGGTCTGATCCAAAGTGACCTCAAGCTGAGCAACACGTTCCTCCAGTTGTTTTTGTTCTCTCGTCCAGCTCTGGCTTCTCTCAGTTATATTCTGTTTCTGCTGCTTTCGCTCAGAAGCCAAAGTAGCCTCCAGCTTTTGCACCGTCTGTAGCAGAATGGCTTTCTTCTTTCTCTTCTGTTATCTTCTCTATCATTAGAAGAGAAAATGCATCCAAGTCTTTCACTACTTTCTCCATGTGTTCCAGCTTCTCCTTCATTTCAGCAATCTGCTTAGTTTTCTTTGTTCTTCTGCTTTGAAAAAATTCTCTTAACCTTCTGAAGAGCTCCATGTTTATGCCTCTTTACTCACAAGCAAAAACCTTGGAAATGAGAGAAACAGAGACGCATTCCCAATTATAGACGTTGCCTTACTGTGACGTCACAGGGAGATGCCCCGCCCTCCGTCTGTGACGTAACCCGGTCTCTCTTAACCTGACACTATGCGCATGCGCATATTACAGAGGTAAAGAGCGGATAAAATATCATGTCTTCACAGCTTTTCTGTTGTTCCTGAGAGAAGAGCGATATTACAGTCATAAATAAGATAAAAACGGCTGTAAACTGTGTATAAAGCGAGTGAATCCGAGTTGAGAACCGGAAGTTGACCGGAGTGACTCTATGAATGTTGCAGAATCATAAATGACCAGTAGGTGGCAGTGTGATGTGTATTAGAGCTCACTGTCACAGCAGGTAATTAGAAGTAGTGGAGCTCTAATGACGTCATTAATAGCGAGGACAAGACACACAGCAGTTTGGGATTCTTTTATTGACTTTATTGATTAATTGATTTGGAGTATGATTGTGTTTCTGATCAAAGTAAGTTCATGTGTATGGAGTAAAAACAACCTGTACATTTCTCACTTCCAGACAGTATTATGAGATGTTCATCTGCTGGAAGTTCATGTTTAATGCTGCATGTTTTATAGGATTTATGAGCTGGAATAAATGTCCAAAAACCTCAATTCAACACTGAGTGATTTTTGTAGTTTGGTAGATATTAGATCTTTTGATGTATTATTCTTTTTTAAATATCCGTGTTTTAAATACACATTTATAAATATCAAGGCTTTTACTGGGTAATAAATTAAAAACATAAAGTCATAATTTACTGAAGTGAAATTGAAAACATCAAAATACAACAAAAAATAAATAAAAATGACTATCAATATGTTTAAAACTAGAATAAATCTGTTTCGGACAGTTAAATACAGTGCAGTATTACAGCCTTATTTTAGTCAGTCCAGTCTCTGAGCATAAGCACTGAATCACTTGGAATTTACTCGGTCAATAATAAAAACTCTTTGCTATAGTTGTGAGGTGACTGATACACAAAGCCATGGAGCAGTTGGACACTGGGGAGACAATCAGATGAATGAAAGTAGAAAATGTGATAAAACCCTAAAGTTTATTGTGAGATTTGAGTCGTGATCGTTCAGATGCACAGTGTAGCAGCAATGACACAAACTTCACTTCACAACAAGAGCAAAAATACATGAATGAAAAAATGAATGAAGTTAAAATTCATCAAATGGAAAAAAATCCAATGTTATTTAAACTTTGGAGAAAAATTCTTATATTCTGTTATTCAATTCTCTCATACTGACCACTGGATGTTCTACACGGCACCTCATGGTAAAGACTCTCTGATGACAGGAGACTCCACCATGATGCCGAGGCGATAAGAAGATCAGTAACATCCTGACACTGAGTTACAGTACAGTGGTCAGGGTCTCGTAACTCAGACCCCATGTCCGAATAGACATAACAATTGTGGCTCAATACTCAAATTAGTTTTAGCTGTTCACTAATCATTTACCAATAAGTTTCAAAACTTAAAATAATACATACACAAACCAAATGAAGACATCTTCCAGTCACGAATGAGAAGGAGAAAATCAGCTTTATTGCAGTCACTTCAGACCCGTCCCATGGAGCTCTCGGGAGAGAATCATCCTGACAGCAATGACACCCGTCAGCTTTCACATGCGAGTGCGAATTTGATATAAACAATCCTTATTTTTTATATCTCACACCTAGTAAAATGTACATATTGTGTCTAATATCTCCTCCCTCACAATTTACGTACATCATTGATTTTATGGGGCTTTGCATATCCCACCTTTTGCTCACGTGTTTTCTGGTGTGTTTCTACCTATTCTTAGTTAAAATTCCACCCATATCCAGGAGGCCTCGTTCACCTCCATACGATTCTAATTTACATGTACAAAAATATCTCTTGATGGAGACCTTGTTTTAAAAAACATCCCCTGATCGTGCACTTTTCTAAAAATCTCGTCTGGGTTTTTTTTCCTATGTCTGCAAATCATCCTTTGTTTTGTTTTGTGTAGACTTTGTATAAAACGTGTTTTTTACTAGTTTTACAAACCAGGGCTTTAGTTTTAACACACCAGCACTTTTCTCCAAATGCTTTTCCTAATTTTCATAGCTCTCGTCTTTTACTTAGTTTTACTTAAAATCTTCTTAAAATATATTTCTTATGCCATAATACTTCTTTATATAACATTTCCTGTCTTACTCTCATCCTGCCTGCATCTTAAGCTCATGCTCTCTCATGCTTACTTCCTGTGTGTTTTGGACAGTGTACCTCTTATACAAATTCTTGCAACTATTCTCCCACGTTCTTTATTATCTGACGATGTGTTGTGCCTATTAACCTATTACTCTTCTCATTTTATATTTATATATATTTTTATATGATTTTTTCACCTACGTTTCTACTTGTGTTTTGAAAATATGTGCATATGCTGTTTGAGTATAGTTAAGGCATGTTGCCTGCATGCTGTTTGCTTATTTTACTATTTTTATTTTACATTATATTTTCCTATCTTTTCCTTCCGGCCGACACACTTTGCCTGGTGTACGTGGTCACCACTTTTACCGCCATGGCATATATCTGTTTTCTGGAGTGACTATTGGTCCTCATATGCCTCTATTTTCCACCTCGAATATCTCTTCCAGTTCATACTCATGACACTCTACATTTTTCCCTTATTTTCCTAAAACTGCACAAACCTGAGAAATGAGAAACAAAGACACATTCTGACTTATAGACATCTCTACTGTGATGTCACACAAACACGCCCGAGCTCCTCCTGTGACGTCACCCCCGTCTCTCGCTCTCTCTCAGATTACATTTTATTACGCACAAATAGAGCATTTCTCACACAGATAATGTGGTGATACAAATAAATATGATGTTCTTTATGTGTAAGTTTGTCTCTGATGAAAAAGCCGGTGGCGACTGCAGCAAGAACAAACTCCCCGAGACGGCATAAGGAAGAAACCTTTAGAGGAACCAGAGGAACCCGTCCTCATCTGGGTTTCACTGAATGTCCATTTATTACAGCTAAATGATGTTGAGGTGAAGTGATGATCAGATACAAACTGTAGTCCTGAGTCAGTGTAGCAGACTGTTAACATAAACTACAGTCCAAATCCCAACCCTCAAAGCTCCTGTTCTTACTCTGTTTTGTTTCTGCGTGGACTATTTCAGCCTGGGGTCGTAAGTTTTGGACACTTTGTTTTTGTGTTTTTCCTACGAGGACATTGTATTTTACCTGATAGTAGTAGTGCACATGTTTGATCTAAAATAATGAAAGTGATGAGACGGAACTCTTTGTACAAATAATCACACACACACACACACACACACACACACACACACACACACACACACACACACACACACACACACACACACACACAGTGTATATGAATATATAGGTGCTCTAATAAAGTGTTTGTAATACATGAACACAATTAGTATCATTGTACACACAGTAACATGGTCATTTTTAAACATATGCACAGAGTCGTTAAAGACTCCTAATATAAATAATACAAAATTACTGTAACATATAAATATTGAAAATGGCCCTGAATCCTGTATGTACTGTAGATGTTTTGTTTGAAGTGTTGTGATCATGAAGATGAAATCCTGCAGGTTATTTGGGTTTGTACTGAGTGATAGTTGTTTCATAAACACCTTCTTATAAAATCCAACTCAAATGTTAAATAAAAATTCACTCTAAATTTGTAATCAGCGTCTCACCATCACATTCCACTACGGGAGCGCAGGAGGAGGAGATGCCCGACTGCATGGAATACAGGAGAACATCAAATCCCTACCATTAGATAACTGCAGAACACAGTGTAAATAACGACATATTTTCCTTCAATAAATCTGGAAATGCAGCCATTACGCTCTCACACAGTCGTTACTCTCTTTATGTTCTCATTTTCAGTCCTAACTATAATGATGTTCATGACAAAACTGGCATGAAGAAACGTGTTCACATGTCACATTTTCATCTTCAAATTGTATCACTGGTGATGATGCCACTAATTCATGCTGATTTTGCCAAGGTGTTAATGATCAGTGTAATTACTGTAAACATATAAATGCTGTGGTGACCCCCGTGTGTAATGCTGCATGATGGCACTGCTGGAGGATTACACCAATGGAAGATTAAGGAGAGAAAGAGTCTCCAGGGACCATGATGATTTCTCGGCCCATGATGATGACTGAATAATAAGCTGATTTAGATTCCTACAGCTGTGCTCCTGGATCTATGTGATCTATGCAGCTGCAGGAAGTGATGACTGGCTTCTTGGTGACTTTAACAACATGTAGAAATTGTAAACATTGTCCTGATGTAGTCTATAATATGACAGGTGACAGAGGCTTCACCCCTCAGACGCTCCTCACCTCCAGAAATGCAGATGTGGAGCTCTGGATGTCTCAGGTGGAAGACTTTATACCACCCGGAAAAAGTGTGTAAGATTATCAGGTGTGTGGTGTTTTGCACAATGTGGCACTGAGGACCAGTTTCCTCTCCTCCTGACCTCCCTCCCCTCAGCATTATGACCCCGAGCCACAGCCCCTGCCCCACAAGAGCGATATAAACTAAGTGGAAGAATCCATGAGGAGGTCATACGCGTTTGTAAGGAAGACAAAATAATGGTTGTTATTAGTGTTTATTGTGACTCTTTGTAGTAAAAGATTAAAATCAAGATTTAAAAAAAGATAAAAAAAGATTTGACAAGACAGAAATAAAAAATGATCAAAAGACGAGACGATCTACAAGATACAATAGCTTTACACTCAGCTTTATACTATTGACTATAAGTGTAAAACTATCATAAATAGCCATAAGAGAAACAGAAAGAGGAAAAGGCATGTTCAGACTCTCTGTTTCTCTTGTCGCCTTCTTTTTTCTATTTCTCCTTTTCTTTTGAATGTTTTCTTGTCTCAGCTGAGCAACAATTTCCTCCCATCGCTCTCGGACTCTCATATAATGATCTGTTTTATTCTCTGAAGTCTTCTTTTCTTCCTCACAGAGATTCTGGGTATCCTGGAGCCCCCTGTTGGTCTGAAGCTGTAAGTTGTTCCTCTCCTCTATGTCAAGTTTAGTTTTCTCTCTTTCATCCTCCTGTTTTTCTTTAAAATCCAACGTGGCTCAAACTGAGCAACACGTTCCTCCAGTCGCTCTTTCTCTCTGATCAAATGATCTCTCTCCTGCTCTGCACTATTTTTATTTTCTCACAGTGATTCTGAGTATCCTGGAGCTCCATGGTGGTCTGTTCCAAAGTGAGCTTAAGCTGAGCAACATGTTCCTCCAGTCGTTTTTGTTCTCTCTCCAGCTCTCTCTCACATTCTACAGTTTTCTCCAGTTCCTCATGGATTTTCAGGAAGACTGGAGCTCCATGGTGGTCTGTTCCAAAGTGACCTCAAGCTGAGCAACATGTTTCTCCACTTTCGTTTGTTCTCTTGTCCAGCTCTCTCTCTCACCTTCTACAGTTTTCTCCAGTTCCTCATTGATTTTCAGGAAGACTGGAGCTTCATGGTGGTCTGATCCAAAATAAACTCAAGCTGAGCAACACGTTCCTCCAGTTGTTTTTGTTCTCTCGCCCAGCTCTGGCTTCTCTCAGTTATGTCCTGTTCCTGCTGCTTTCGCTCAGAAGCCAAAGTAGCCTCCAGCTTTTGCACCGTCTGTAGCAGAATGGCTTTCTCTTCTTTCTCTTCTGTTATCTTCTCTAACATTAGAAGAGAAAATGCATCCAAGTCTTTCACTACTTTCTCCATGTGTTCCAGCTTCTCCTTCATTTCAGCAATCTGCTTAGTTTTCTTGATCTTCTGGTTTGAAAAATCTCTCAACCTTCTGAAGAGCTCCATGTTTATGCCTCTTTACTCACAAGCAAAAACCTTGGAAATGAGAGAAACAGAGACGCGTTCCCAATTATAGACGTTGCCTTACTGTGACGTCACAGGAGATGCCCGCCCTCCGTCTGTGACGTAACCCGGTCTCTCTTAACCTGACACTATGCGCATGCGCACATTACAGAGGTAAAGAGCGGATAAAATATCATGTCTTCACAGCTTTTCTGTTGTTCCTGAGAGAAGAGCGATATTACAGTCATAAATAAGATAAAAACGGCTGTAAACTGTGTATAAAGCGAGTGAATCCGAGTTGAGAACCGGAAGTTGACCGGAGTGACTCTATGAATGTTGCAGAATCATAAATGACCAGTAGGTGGCAGTGTGATGTGTATTAGAGCTCACTGTCACAGCAGGTCATTAGAAGTAGTGGAGCTCTAATGACGTCATTAATAGCGAGGACAAGACACACAGCAGTTTGGGATTCTTTTATTGACTTTATTGATTAATTGATTTGGAGTATGATTGTGTTTCTGATCAAAGTAAGTTCATGTGTATGGAGTAAAAACAACCTGTACATTTCTCACTTCCAGACAGTATTATGAGATGTTCATCTGCTGGAAGTTCATGTTTAATGCTGCATGTTTTATAGGATTTATGAGCTGGAATAAATGTTTCAATATTGGTTTTGTTTTAAACGAGTGTTGCATTTAAAGCTACTTTTCCCCCTCAACTATAAGGAGGCAGAAGTTGGAAAAAAAAAAAATTCCAGTTTAATTTGGGATTATAATAAAACCTGTATGTGAGTATTTTACACACATGCTGTTTATTGTATTTATTGTAAAACTATATGCTTCAGATGAGTTTTATTAATCTTTAAATGAACTTAAGTTTACTGAACTAATTACTGTTACTTATATGAAAATAAACCCGGTTTCTTGAACCCTGTTTGGTTTCAGCCCCACTTTTGGGCCTCACAGCTGAAAATGACCTTCCTGACTTTCAATGGTAAAAGTTCCTGACAACAGTGTGCTACATACACAATTTACATCTCTTTTAAAAGAACACACTTTGGGCTTTACATCATCCATAGATGCTGAAGTTCCTTAGAAAAAAATGTGTACATCATAAAACAATATATTTTTTTATATATAAATACATCAATTCGGTCCTGAAACAATCCAGAATAGTGACGGGTTAAAAGTCACATGTGTAATGAGTTTATATTTTAACTTTAAAGAAAATACAATAAAAAGGAGATTCCTATAAACATTATTCTGAGACTGTGTGTAGTCCTTTTCTCCCTCCGTCTGTTTGAGGAAAAGCAGCCTGATAACCAAATGTACTGGGAATAATAACATTCACACAATAAGCATAAGACTGGTATTTGAACATTAGAAAAACAGAAGAAGAAGAAAGTAATGAAAATAAAAGTAGCACAATGCTTCCTTCAGTGCCTCTGTGAATGATGGAGCACATCTGGACCTTCCTTTTATCCTTCCATTCTACAAACAGCACATCCTCTTCTCTCAGCCAGTGATGAGGCCTCGAGGAGCTTTTTTCAGAAGCTTGTTGGTGATGGTTTGAGGGTTTGTGGACTGAATTTTCCCACATGCTCAGATGTTCAACGAACAGTTTGTAGCCCGTTCCCAACATCTTCTCATCAACAAGTGCCATGACAGATGGTCTACAGACTGGCTGGGGTGTAAAATCCTAATTCCACCTCTCTTCAGGTGTGTTGGGGGATACAACCAGTGAAGACTGGGATTTTCTGTCTCTCACTCTTACTGGTAGAGCTGAAACAGGTGCTGAGTTTGGAGACTGCTTGAACCTCTTTTCTGGTTGATGGCTGGTGTGTGGAACCCACTTCTCCTCAGAAGATTCAACTAAATGGCTGTTGGAAGACAAAGAAAGAAAAAAATAGCATTGTATATCAAGTACATACTTTTGTAGTAGTATGAAATCAGGAAGGGGGCAAACACTTTTTCACACCACTGTGTATATTTATTTGCATGTTTGTCACACTTTAATGTTTCAGATCATCAAACTAATTTAAATATTAGTAAAAGATACACAAGTGAACACGACATGCAGATTTTAAATGAAGGTTTTTATTATTGAGGGGAAACAAAATCCAAAACTACATGGCCCTGTGTGAAAAAGTCTTTGCCCCCTGTTAAAACTGTGGTTTATCACACCTGAGTTCAATTTCTCTCACCACACACAGGCCTGATTACTGCCACACCTGTTCACAATCAAGAAATCTCTTAAATAGGACCTGCCTGACAAAGTGAAGTCGACCAAAAGATCCTCAAAAGCTAGACATCATGCTGAGATCCAAAGACATTCAGGAACAAATGAGAAAGAAAGTAATTGAGATCTATCAGTCTGGAAAAGGTTATAAAGCCATTTCTAAAGCTTTGGGACTCCAGTGAACCACAGTGAGAGAAATTATTCACACATGGCAAAAACATGGAACAGTGGAGAACCTTCCCAGGAGTGGCCGGCTGACCAAAATTACCCCAAGAGCACAGAGACCACTCATCCAAGAGATCACAAAGACCCCACAACAACATCCAAAGAACTGCAGGGCTCACTTGCCTCAGTTAAGGTCAGTGTTCATGACTCCACCATGAGAAAGAGACCATTTAAAAACTGCATGTTCACTTGTGATATTGTTACTAATATTTAAATGAGGTTGATGATCTAAAACATTAACGTGTGACAAACATACAAAAAAATACGAAATCAGGAAATTGCAGTTGCTCAGCTGGAGGTCACTTTGGAACAAAACCAGCATGGAGTTTCAGGATTCTCTAAATCAGTGTGAGAAAGAGAAGCAATGTGCAGAGCATCAGAGAAATATGAGAGGAACCCAATGTTGAACCTCTTCATGTCCAATGATTCAAAATCAAAGAAAATGTACAAAATAATAAAATATTAAATCATTCAACATTTTTGTGTGTTTTTGTTACTATAATAAATATAAAAGTAATTAAACCTGTTCAGGGGGTGTCCCAATACTTTTGGTGATATAGTGTAACACCTCATTTGTGCTGGAAGAGTTTTCTCTTTACAGGATCTGTACCTCAGGTATGAGAAAATATGACTATACCACACTGATAACACACTTACCAGGCAAGACTTCAGGAAGGTTCCAGACTTTTCCCTCATAAACAAAGGTAGACCTTTTGAGATCTCCAGATTTTCTTTGAGCAGCACATCAGAAGCCTGAAAGACAGAAAAAGTTCAAACCTTTAGATTCATGGCTACTGAAAGTTGAAAGGACACTGGTTGTCAGCTCGCAATCTTTAAAAGGACAATTGATTGTGTCATGACCTCCTCAAACAATTTCTGAGATGGTTTCAAAACTGTGGTATTTAAACTCGTACACCTTCACCACTCCACTGCTCTCCCTCTCATCCACACACACGTCTACTGACTTTCATTCTCCTTCTCTCCAGGATGCACCTCCACGTCTCCAGACTCTTCTCAACCTGCTCCCTACTCTCACCACGAATCACAATACTGTCGGCAAACATCATAGTCCACGGAGAGACTCCTGTCTGAACTCGTCCGTCCTCACGTGCCTCTGCATGCTTTATTACGGATCCTTTGCACTGTGGTTTAGAAGGGGCATTGTAAACATTAATGATCTTTTTCAGGAGAATACATTTATCACTTTTTCCTACCTGTCAGAAAAATTTTACCTCCCTAAAACTCATTTTTTCTGATATCTCCAAATTCGTGATTTTGTAAGGAACGCATCCAGTTTAAATTGTTGCATAGAGTGTATTGGACAAAGACCAAACTATCTAAAATTAACCCTGGTTTGGATCCAACTTGTGATCGGTGTCGGCGGCTGCGGCTACTCTTTATCATACTTTTTGTCTTTGCCCAGCCTTGACCTCTTTCTGGACATCAATTTTTAAATCAATCTCTAAATACTTCATTTTAGATATTAAACCATGTCCCCTAATAGCATTATTTTGACTCAACCCCACAAATCCCTCCTTGTCATCCTTACAATCAAACATGCTCGCCTTTTGTTTAATAGTAGCAAAGAGACTTATATTACTGAACTGGAAGAATCCTCACCCACCCAGTTCTTCTCATTAGATACATGACCTGTCTCAGTTTATTCAAATAAAAAAAATCAGATTTACATTACTTGGTATTACGGAAAAGTTTTACACCACCTGGCAACCATTCTTATCATATTTAAGAAAAAGAGGGAAAAAAAAATCGTGTTCTCTTTGTTTAGCCTTTTTAAACTCTTCCCCTTGTCCCTGACTTCTTGGTAGATGTAGAAAGGAAAAAGGAAAACATATATCTTAGAGAGTGTTCATGTACTTAGGTGCAAATCTTTTATTTTGTTTTATTTTTTTAATTTTTCTTTCTTTCTCCTGTTCTTGATGCTCACATTCATGATTGTGATTATATGTATAACCTAGAAAGAGAGAGACCAATTTCTTGTTGGACTAAATCAACCACTGTTCCATTGTCTTTCTCGCCTGAGTGTCTTTCTGTTTGAATGCATCAATAAAAAAAGAGTTGGATAAAAATAATAATAATAATAATAATAATAATAATAAGCTAAGTGATTTTGAAATGTTTTGCCGGTGTCTATGATGACGGGAGGGTCCATCTAATACACAAACGCCAAGTGTTCAAGGGAAGCAAATAGAAGCAAGATACAAGATACTTACTAAACATAATCACTAAAGGTTTTGCGTTGGCGGGAATCGAACCCGGGTCGACTGCTTGGAAGGCAGCTATGCTCACCACTATACCACCAACACCACGCTGGCAGGGGCGAACATCGCCGAATGAATCCATGCTAGAAGAACGTTAGTTGTTTTGAACTTCTCAGCAAACCGGTTCATTCTCCTGCTCTACTGCAACTGCGAATGTATGTAAAAGTGCAAACAGTGACCAAGAAGCTTTTCCCTGTGGTAGTTTCTGTAGTGTAGTGGTCATCACGTTCACCTCACACGTGAAAGGTCCCTGGTTCTACACCAGGCAGAAACAAGGTTGTGATTTTGAAGCTAGTGTTACATTCTTAGGCCTGTAAACTGTGTTACTCGACAGCATTAGAGAAATGTAGAAAACTTTCTTTTATATTGTTTCTGTAGTGTAGTGCTTTAAGTGTTATTGCTGCTGTTTGAACTACAAAAATGTTCAAACAAGTTAAATGTTCCTTATTTTAAAATATGCAAATGCAGTTATAGGAAAATAAACTATTTTTCTATTTTAATAAAATCTGAATTCAATAAATTCCTGGAAAAAAATGACTTTGACTTATTTTACACACAGAACTGTGCAGTAAAGCTGAAACTCTACATCTTCAAACTGCATCATGTAACTGAAAAAAAAGGAAAACTTTACAGAAGTGTTTGATTTATAAAATGCTAGCTAGTGATGTACATGCAGCCCCTTTTTACATCATTAGAATGCACAATTACTGTAGGAAAATTATCATCTAAGAAACTCCTGGAACTAACAAGCAAAAAAAATGAACAGGAACTTTAACAAATCTTGTTTAGTGAAACTCCAAATTGTTAAAAACTTTTCACTGACATTCAGAAGTGTAACAATTGTTTCAACAACAAAAACATCTGTAGAGTCTGTAACACACCTTTATCACATTGTCCACAACAAGAGGGGGAGCACTAGATCCACTCATGGTCAGCAATGTCTGAGATGAGAGTGAGGACTCTGGGATTGACTCAACACTTTTTTCTTCTTGGATTCAACCTCGGTGCCTCTCTCAGGATTTATGGAAAAGAAACACCTTTATGGAAAAATAGAGTGAGAGAAAGATTGAGAAAATGAACAACCTGAGATGGATATCAAATTGATACGTTTGATAAATCCATAAAAGGTGTTCATAAAAACAGAATATTAGCGTTGGAGAAACTCCAGTGTTGATCGTAGTTCCACTGGGTAGTGTATGTTAAAGCAGTAATAACTCCCAAATATCAGGCAGATGGCAGAGGTGAAGGTTGTGATGTGGTTGTTGACAATCTTCTTGTCGATGCTCAACATGAATGTCTCAGCAGCGAAGCAGGAGGAACCTGGGAATAATAATAAAATATAATAATTCAAACGTTTAATAACAGGGGCTTCAATGTCAGTTATATATATAATGCAGATACTTGAAACAAATTGGAGGATGGACGCTGCCAATATTGGTAGTAAACAAATAAAAAATGGCTTGATAAAGTAATTAATGTGCCAAATAAAAATATTACATAAAAAGGAAAGTAATTATTAAACAATAAGATTGGAAATAAAAGGAAAAATTTTATAATAGTGCTAATTTTAAATTAAAACTGAAAATGATAAATATTGATCTGTGTCAATGTATAATAAAATAAGTTGGTAAAGTTTCTTTTTTGGATGCTGTATTTGGCACAATAATTAATCAAGCCATGTATTTAGTTCTTTTTTTATTACCAATTAAGGCAGGATCCATCTTCAATAGTTACATCCATCATAGGATGAATCATCTTACTGGCTGAGCTTCTGAGCTGAAATTTTTGAAACAGCCCCCTATTGCATAATAACAACATTTATTTATTCAGGAAATAATGATGATCACATCATCATTAGACTCATAAAAATTAATATTCTAACCTTAACACCATGTTAACAAGTGTGCCATTGGGTGGTGTGGTGACATTGTTCTATACTCACTATTTTGGGTCCAGGCAGCAACCAGTCTTCGTGCTTGTATGGGCTTTAACACTGGCAGCAAATCGTTTTCTGTGATGTTCTTTAAATCATCTGTGCTTGCCGCACCAAGTGTTTTTAAAGTATCTTCAACGGACTTATCAAGTTGATCAGGAAGGTCCGGAAGCACTCCTGCTATCACATCCCCTATGTTCTTTAGCAGCTGTGATTCAGCCATATCTGTGAAGACACACACACAAAGAGTTTGGTTTCTGGTCCAATGAAATGAAGGCATTCAGTCTGACAAGATGCTGTGCTTCAGTGGAATAATCTGGTAACCATTTTCACATAAGATGACAATGGCCACAAGTCAATCAGTTCACTGATGAGTCTGCACTCTGTCTTTTTTTACTGAGTACATGTGGTAGTAAGAAATAAATTCAGCATCATAAACTCTCATGAGAAAATGAAGAGCTGAATCATCCTTAACAAAAATCAGCAGAAGTTCACCAAACTCCACTGACTCATCATACTTCATGACAAAAAACTGGCCCTTCCTGTAAGCAAGGCCATTGTACTGAACATCTACTGGAATCTTAACCTTCTCACTGTAACTTGCTCACTGTAAAGCTGCAAGTAAAATGCTGAGCCATCTTTTATTTGCAATGCTGGAGGACTGACTGACCCAGCAGAAAGGAAGACCTGGAACATTTGATATCTCTCTGAAAGAGTCAAGCACAGGTTTTGACATTTTCAGATGCCTTGTGAACGATACCTGGGCAGGCCGCGTTGTAGGTGCGCTGGACCTGGGCAGAGAAACACGCGGAGTTGAGGTGCTGGGAGCGTTAGGTTCAACCCGGGAATTTACATGTGATGAGTGAGCGTCCGCCGGGATGTTTCCAGCGCCGCTTTTGCTCTCGCAGCTGGACATCGAACGAGTTCTCACCTGTGCTCAAAGGCAGACACACATACATAAATACAATATGAAAATAAATAATAATAAATTGGCAATTCACACAACAAACAAATTAAATACATTTTCAGTACACACACACACACACACACACACACACACACACACACACACACACACACACACATTTAAATCGCTATCTCTAATCACACTTAATTCCTCCAGGATTAATTACAGGTTGGGTGACCTCTAACCTCTCGTGTGGTGCTGATGTTCCTCCTCAGAAGTCCGTCTGCTGTCTGAAGTCTCAGCTCCACCCTCTTCAGGTCATCAGACTTCATCAGGGCTGTCAATTAAACACAACCTATGTTTATCTACACTTATGATACCAGGACGAGAAAACCCTCTGAAGATGTTCTTCTTAAAGGCAGCATTTGTGCTGGTTTAGAAATAAAACTGCATCAAGTCTACCCAACCAACACACTGCTTTTACACCACAAACACAAACACTTTTCTCTTTTCTGATCAGACGAGCTGCCATTTGAGTTCACGGACAATGTTCTTATTCTAACAAATGAAATTGATCACAGTATGATTTTTAACCCATATTGATTATTGCTCATTTTAAAAGCCCTCTGTAACAACCAGCCAAAAATATGCCGAGCTAAGCGATTAGATCAGACATGATTTCATAAAATAACTATGCTGTCACTTTTACTCAGCTCTTCTATTATTATTACTCAAGTAGTAGAAAATCTACTGCCCACTGGATCCTGTTTGGTCCAGATCTTCTAGTGGAGTCTAAATCTAGTGTGCAGCCAACAGCTCACCTGCTCAGTAATGAAGTTGTTCCCATCCACGGTTTCAGGAAGAAAATCAGCCCAGCTCAGTTTAGAGTCCTCCATAAGGCCTCCACTTCCTTTTGGCTCTAAAGTGAAGAAAACACAGCAATGACTTGAACAAAAAGAACCTTTTGTCACCATTTGTTTGCAGAGAAGCTGCAATATTTCTGCAAATAATATGCCGGCTCTTGCCACAGGAAGTAGTGGTTTGCTAAATTCACTGGAATTCACAAGAAATCAACAATTAAAACAAACACCAACTTCCTTTCCAGCAAAAAATGTATATGTAAAGTCTCAAATGTAACTGTAAATACATTAATAATTATCTCAAAGAGATTCCTCCTTCCCGAAGCACAGGATTAACGAGCTCCGCTATGTACTGCCATACATAAGGAATGTCAATCGCCATATCATCTGCTATCTCGAGGGTTTCTGAGAACCTGTGTAAACAAGGATAGGTAAGAAAATGGGGGGAAAGAGAGCAAAAAGAAAACACAGACAAAAGTCTTATTAAAGGATTCTGATTCTCTTATAAAATTCTCTAAAATGACCAAATGTAAACGCAAGCGTATTCATAATAATGCTAACAATAACCCCATTGGGTGTAAATATGTCATCAAGCTGTGGACATCTCATGACGCAGACAGTAGTGTCTCTGGCACCAGTGGGAGACGGAGCTGTGTGGTGCAGGAATGCTACTCACCCTTTAAAAAACTGAGATGTGGAGAGGATCCCAGCCTGCAGCAGCTGATGGAACAGATGGTCACGTGTGATCTGGTTTCGCTCCAGCGTGGTCCAGGTCACTGCATGAGATCATTACTCTGTAATCATTTATGTGTAGAAACTTCTCAATAATGGATTTAGAGCGTTTCTCCATTTCCTCCTCTGATAGCGCAGGCTTGTTTGTAGTCGAGTCTGGCACTGCGTCCAGTTTTACTGAAACACAAGAGACATGATGTGTCATGACTAAAAATGCTCATGCATTAAACTGAATTAAGTTTCAAGAACAACACCTACAATCACAACCTGCTTTTCACAACATGAACACAGGAGAGAGCTGAAAAAGGACACAGACTACATTCACTACAGACTCACCTGATGCTCCGGATGTGGCTCTAGCGCTAGTTTCTCCATCGCAGCCGTTCTTCCAGTTCAGCCGTCGTCCCCCGAAATTCGGTCCCAAATAAATCTTATTTAAATCTTATTGGAATGAATATTCAATATGCTACATTAAAGGTATAATAGTGTACAACTTTGCAGGATGGTAATTAGAACAATCCCGAACAATGAAAATGCTCTACAATGGCGTCTTTGGTTGTTTACCTTGGCCTTCTTAAAGTCCATCTCTTAGCCGGCGGTGGTGAGGAGAATAGAGAGGCACTCGAGACTTTCCTCTTCATTTTGTTTCAGCAGTTTTACCACGCAGTTATGAATGATGGACTCGGTCAACATCCGCAACTTAAACAGCTCCCCGATGAACTTGACGTTACCCCTGGTTTTTCTGCGAGCTTTGTTTTTTCGCCTCCTCCAGCTCGTCCTGAAGCCTCTCACGATTACTGGCCTGGAAAAGTCAATCATCATAAAAACAAAAAATCTGTGCAATTAAAAAATACAAATATTACACATGAAGATACCATAGAAATTTTACAGAAGGACGGGTTCAAGAGCTTCATTTGCAAATTCAGTAGATTTTGATTTTATTCTGTGGGGAAAATGAAGAGAAAGCCCTCTTGAGAGAAACGATGCTTACTGAAACAGCTGCTTCCAGTTCCTGCTGGAATATTTGAGCTGGGAGCTGAGACCCTGTGGGTCCGGAGGCCACTTATTTTGGTTACACTGTAAAAGCAGAGAGTGAAGCAATGATCTGTGAAACAATATTCCTTATTTGGTTTTAAAGTTGAAATAAAGCCCACATGTCAGGGGGCTTACCTTGTGTAGCACCACATCAGGTATGGATGGAAGCCCCTCTGGCTTCTGCATACATTCAGGCATGAACTGGATGCTCAAAAGAAAGTCTCTACTATATTGTATCCTCTTATTCTCCATCTCTGGCTCTGAGGAAGGAACGAGCAAAAGCAGACATGAAAAGTAGTGAAAAACATGATGAAGTGTGCGAGTCAGAAGAAGTAGGTCTCACTGTGCATGGTGGTGTTGTTGGGCTCTTCGACAGGTGAAAGGACCCCATCGTTGCTTTCATCCTCAGAGCCGGGCTCGGGTTCGCTTCGGCACTCGGCTTCCTGCGCTTGATCTCATCTGCTGGTGTTTCTGCTGAAGCCAGATGCTCCACAATCACAGGAGACACACTGGAATTCTCGACTGTGGTTGAGACTGGCTCAAGGTCAAAGTCAGACTGCTGGAAAGCGAGCTCTGGCTTATCCTAACACACAAACACACCCAATTAATAATAAAA
>NC_060887.1:1380151-1422129 GCF_014805685.1 Silurus meridionalis | reverse complement strand
TCAGAAGAAACAATGTTTTTCCCAGCAAACTTAAATACATCTGAGCATTAAGGGTTTTATGGTGACATCTCCTAAAACAAATACAAAAAGAAAATACTTTTTAAAGATATTTAAATATAGTAATAAAATATTTTCCCTCAGTATGTGGACAGCAGAGTCACTGCACTACAACATACTTACATTTCTGTAGATTATTTTTCAATTATTTCCAAAATTCTGTCAATGAAATCCTTTATGGTCTATATAAGAAAACACATACATTTTATAAGAAACTATACTGATAGCAAACATAAAATTTACTTCTTTTTACACAGGTTTAAACATGTGAAAGTTCTTTTTTTTGTGTGTGTATTTATACATACAGTGCATATATATAGACATATATATATATATATATATTTCACATTTTTTTTACATTAATGTTCATATACTACTATCCAAATATGGAATTGAATTTGAAGATGCAAAACGAGGATGAAATTTGCTCCAGAAATGTAAAAATAGAATTGAATACGTACAGTGTCCTACGATCTTTAGAATAGTGCTTACAGTGATTTATTTATTTTTTTTGGTGAAGCTACAAATAAATGTATTACCTCTGATTCGACCTCCAGCAGCTCCATTGCAAAATGGATAGAGTTGTATTGAAGAGCATCGTATACTGGTACTTTCCGCTTGGCTATTTGAACCTTGTCTGTAAAGTTTTCAGGAATTCCTTTGTCCTTCCTTTGAACCACAAAAGTCTTGTCTCCACAGAACACGTCCACATCTAATTTGCCCACTTCTGGAAGACCAGGTTTGTATAAGGAACCTTCGGAGAAGACTGGAAAAAAGATATGATATTTAATGTTATATAGTACTGTAAATATTTGTTTGTTTTTCCATGTTTATTGTGATGCTACAGGAATGAAGAGTTCATTACATGGATATTTAGAGATTTACATGTAAAGAGAATGATATCCCGGTCTTCACTGCAGTAAACGCCAGCCTGGTAGTATCCTAGACTGGATCCATCGCTACTGTTAGCTTCTTTCACCAGGAACAGGTCTCCAGTTTTGCTTCTTCCGTTAATTTCGTTATAGCCTTTGACAGTGGTGAAACCTTTTGGTGCACAGCCGAGAGCAATCAAAACTTGTCCTACAAAAGGAATCATGTTTTAGTGTAGAGGTTTGGCGCTTGCTTTAGTAAAATGGTTTTTATAGTATTGATGGTTTGTAAAATGGCGACATGATAGTAATGGTATTAAGAGGTATTAAATCAGGTAAGTCCACACTAAATCCCCAGGTACCAAATGCACGGCCCGTCACTGGAGTAGTGTTAACACAACAAAGAACACAGACACTCACCATTGCTGTCTTCCAACACGTTTACTGTAGAATCTGTAGGAATATTAGTTATGTTGTAAATGAGATTCAAGTGTGTTTGAAATACCAACCTACAGCAACATCTCATTACAAACAATATGAACACTATGATGTATTTAAAGTACACTTATGATTTACCTTAAAATTCAGTAACCTCGTTTTGCTTCTCTTTCAGGGAACTGAAAAGGAAAACAGGAAGTAAATGCACTGAAGTTTTAATGTAGGAGTAACACATCAAAATGTAACTGCTGGCAAAACCCACATCCTCTCCTTATGCTGCTACTACCAAGAACAACAGAGGTAGTAAAATGACCATTAACTATTTTCTTTGTAACTAAGGGTCACAGACATGAAATTGCAGAATACAAATCCGATGCAGTAAATAATTCACAAAGAATCTCTCCCATGGAATAAAAAAAAAAAAAAATAAATAAATTCTATCTATCCTTCCTGTATTTTTTAGGTACTTAAATAACAATTCTTGAGCTCTCGATTGCCTGAATTTGCTTCCCAGCAGTACCATTAGAGAGATATTGTCCATTCCTATCCATCCTAATTCCTGATTTGACAACTGTCTCTTTCATATGCAACATTTATCTAATATCCTCACTGTTTCAATTCACACTTCTCATACAATTCATGCTTTTCCTTTAAAGAGACTATGATTTAATTATGTCCAATTCTTAATCTTGTGAACACATCCTTCCTTCCATTAAACTTTTCCTCACTACCAACTTTCTTTGTATCTGAAAGAGATGTCTTTCTTTAGTCCACTTTTCCATAATTCGCCATCTTTTACATACTATGAAATCACTGCCTTGCATATTCATCCCCATTACTCAATATTTTAAATCTATCACTTTATAAAACAACCACTAATTGCTGGTAGAGTAACAGACAATTTCACAATGTTTATTTAACTTGTTTAACTTTCCAGCTATCCAAAAACATTGTTTTTTATTAATATAAAAATATGGGTGATTTTAGATATCCTATTTACACCAGTACCTGTCTCAGAAGACTGCAGTTAACAATGCACTTTATGTTCTGGTCTTTATAATGTTTACACTGTTTAATAACTTCATGTTAAACTTTATCTGCCTATTAAAAATACAACTGAATAATCCTGTTTACACTGCCAAATATGCATATGTCCCTAAATCAAGTATAAAATCTGTCTTTAATCTTAGTGTCATCCTCATCAGCTATCTCTAGATTAATAAGACTCAACAGGTGTAATAACCTTCAACAGAACTCTGCAGATCTTACCTGTCCATGTGCAAGAAATGTCAATCACTTCCCAATCAACCAGGCAAAATCACATCATAACAACAGAACCAACTGCAATTTTAGTGTCAAATGTCAACTGCATGTGGAGTTAAAGGACAATGGTGAGTTTAAAAGTTATGACCTGTAAAAACAACTAATGCCGAACTGATAAAATTTGAGAAAACTTTATAAAAACACAAACAGCAAGTCGCCCAGGTTGGTGAGCTTTCCGCGACTGAATATGCATGACTTACAAAGGATGGACATGAGAACCGGAAACATGTCAATTTACAACTTTCAGCAGTTCCTGGTAGGATTTTGTCACTTTTAACACATCAACAATGTTAGTAAGACTTTTGAACTGTTAGACTGTTTTCATTAAACCATAACATGTGTATTTAAATACAAATTGTATATTTGTGTTAATGCAACCTTTGTTTGTAATTATGTATATCCTTCTGTTTTTTTAAGGTTTCAACCCAATTCAAGCTAACCTAACCAAAGCACTTCACAAGAGTGATACACTGGTGACAAAGCTGCTTGCTCTATGTTCCATCTATCTATCCTGAACACATAAACACAGAACATTTTTTCCATTTTTAATGAGCGCCTCAAAGATCTAAGATCTAACAAAAGGCAATTTCTCCAAATAATGTTACAAATGTGTCAAATCTGTTAGTGAGCACTTCCTTTGCCGAGATAATCCATCCACCCAGGTGTGGCATATCAAGATGCTGATTAGACACCATGATTATTGCACAGGTGTTTTGCAATCGGCCACTTTTTATTTTATTATTTTTTAATATCTGGAAACCAGAAAGTATCAGGTGACCACATTTGCATGCCCTGTACAGTGAAAACCTATCCAAAGTGAGATATTCAAAATGTCATTTGCCCACCAAGTCGAACTGCAGTCAATCTATGAGGATGATGAGCATGTAGATGAGCTTGAGATGTTTCTAAAGTTTGAGAAGAAATGGGCAAATTGATTGTTGCAGCATCTGTCCAGGTGGCTGGTCTCAGACAATCTTGGAGGTGAAGATGCTGGATGTGGAGGTCCTGGGCTGGAGGGTAGCTGAACAGATGTTTTCCTCTCCTCAAATTAAAGAGATCTCAGATTAGAAAGTTTAATGTTTTGTTGCATGGCAGTTCTCGGGGTCTGACCTCATGGAAAGATCTGACCATCCTTACAACTTCCTCTATAATTCCTGAGGAACAGGAAATGGCAGCACTGGAGAGCAAAATCTGTAAAGCTCTGGGCAGGTTTAGATTCAGCATGTGAGCACATGTCTTACATATAATAAAGTACAAATCTATTATTATTGTAATGTTTAATGAACATGTAATATTTCAAATTGTGTTGTTTTGTTTCTTCATTTAAATATGAACTAAAAATTAAAGTTTAGTGCAGCCTTATAACATCTACTGTTTAAATAGAACTTTTAACAACCTCAGTTAGTTAAAAACATCAGAAATCACACTTTCACAATGCATTCAGTTTTGTTTGATTCATTAATTTCTACTCTGTAGATTCAGTTCAAGTCATCGGTTCAAAAGAGTTCGGTTCAATAAATTCATTTAAAATAATAAGGTCCAGAAGAGTCGGTTCACTGGATTCGTTCAATTGAGTCTGAATCGAAGATTCATTTCTAGTTCAATAACAGAACAAATAGCATTCGTACAGTTCAGAGTCTGATTTGAGGTTTGATCAAGTTTACATTTTATTATAACAATATGCTTAATTGAGTTCTTGCATGTAGATGATACTTTTAATAAATTTAATACTAACTTCATGCAGTTTCTCACCATAAAGACTGGATTTTATAAAACCTTTTGACAAAATAAATTGTTTAAATGTTATTAAATCTGTACTCGTTATTTCTACATTATTTATTACATTAATTTTAATCAACTTTATTTAACTTCTGTTTCATTTATTTATAATCACAAAAATTCAGCTTAAAAATTAAACATGAACCCCCTGTATGTAAAACAGTTAACAGCTTAAATTCAAAACAGTTTAATATTATCTAAAAAAAAATATCTTGCTTTGTAAAAGATCAACATCACATATAACTAGACAACAAAACACCATTAATAATACAGTGGAACCTCGGGTTACGGATTTAATTCGTTCCGGTACTTTATTCGTAACCTGAAAAGTTCGTATCCCGATACAAATTTCCCCATAATAATGAACAGAAACTTCGGTAATTCGTTCTGGACAACCAAAAATATTACTTAAATAAAAATAAAGCCAATATTCACTAATATTATTTACTTTTAACATGTTATATTAAAATCATACCACATAAAAACATACAAAAGAGGAAAAGATCTTTACCGGGTACTTTCCCTTTGAGAAGACTCGCTGCAGGAGACAGCGTTCATAGAAGGGGAGGAGGAGAGTTATTGTTTGGAAGGAGAATCTTATTATATTATATTATTTATATATTATTATATATTATATTATAGAATATTAAAGACAGTGTTATTAACACGATTAACACTCTGGACTTCAATACCCAGAGATAGTAGTTAAAGAAACAGCTCTCATTGTCCCTCTAATGCGAGCTGTTTCTTTAAGGCTACTATCTCTGTATTAAGTCCAGAGTGAAATGCATTATGGGTATTGTACTTCGGAAAAGAAATGTGCGGACTGGATGTTTTTCCTGTGTGCGATTCATATGAAGAAACCTGTTTGTGTTCTGCAGTGCGGCCTGTTAATCCAAGTTTATCCACCTGGGAGTTATATTATACTGTAACCCTGCTAATCTATCTTCATAAAAACAAGTAAAGTGGTTATGCATCGGCTAATGTTGTCCATCTCATCATTCCACAAGCATCAACTAACGAGTTGTTACGCTGCTGCTGGGAAAAGTTCAAGCGGATAAGTAACACGATGCTCGCTAGGGACACAGGGCGCTAACTGATGTGACGAGCTGCGTGGATAGAGCAAAACAACCAACTTGCCTGCGATTTTTTGGTGCGCGACGTTCGTATCCCGATATATTGTTCGTAACCAGGGGCAAAAATTTTGATGAACTGCGATTCGTAACCTGAATTATACGTATGCCGGGGCGTTCGTAACCCGAGGTTCCACTGTATATTTGTACAGAATTAAGTAAAAAGAATGTCCTGACAGGGCCACTAGAGGGCAGTGTGAGACTGACATCTGACAACCAACTGCAGCTATTATTATTATTATTATTATTATTATTATTATTATTATTATTATTATTATTATTATTATTATTATTATTATTATTATTATTATTATTATTATTATTATTATTATTATTATTATTATTATTATTATTATTATTATTATTATTATTATTATTATTATTATTATTATTATTATTATTATTATTATTATTATTATTATTATTATTATTATTATTATTATTATTATTATTATTATTATTATTATTATTATTATTATTATTATTATTATTATTATTATTATTATTATTATTATTATTATTATTATTATTATTATTATTATTATTATTATTATTATTATTATTATTATTATTATTATTATTATTATTATTATTATTATTATTATTATTATTATTATTATTATTATTATTATTATTATTATTATTATTATTATTATTATTATTATTATTATTATTATTATTATTATTATTATTATTATTATTATTATTATTATTATTATTATTATTATTATTATTATTATTATTATTATTATTATTATTATTATTATTATTATTATTATTATTATTATTATTATTATTATTATTATTATTATTATTATTATTATTATTATTATTATTATTATTATTATTATTATTATTATTATTATTATTATTATTATTATTATTATTATTATTATTATTATTATTATTATTATTATTATTATTATTATTATTATTATTATTATTATTATTATTATTATTATTATTATTATTATTATTATTATTATTATTATTATTATTATTATTATTATTATTATTATTATTATTATTATTATTATTATTATTATTATTATTATTATTATTATTATTATTATTATTATTATTATTATTATTATTATTATTATTATTATTATTATTATTATTATTATTATTATTATTATTATTATTATTATTATTATTATTATTATTATTATTATTATTATTATTATTATTATTATTATTATTATTATTATTATTATTATTATTATTATTATTATTATTATTATTATTATTATTATTATTATTATTATTCCCAGGTTCCTCCTGCTTCATTGCTGAGACATTCATGTTGAGCATCGACAAGAAGATTGTCAACAACCACATCACAACCTTCACCTCTGCCATCTGCCTGATATTTGGGAGTTATAACTGCTTTAACATACACTACCCAGTGGAACTACGATCAACACTGGAGTTTCTCCAACGCTAATATTCTGTTTTTATGAATCCTTTTATGGATTTATCAAACGTATCAATTTGATATCCATCTCAGGTTGTTCATTTTCTCAATCTTTCTCTCACTCTATTTTTCCATAAAGGTGTTTCTTTTCCATAAATCCTGAGAGGCACCGAGGTTGAATCCAAGAAGAAAAAAGTGTTGAGTCAATCCCAGAGTCCTCACTCTCATCTCAGACATTGCTGACCATGAGTGGATCTAGTGCTCCCCCTCTTGTTGTGGACAATGTGATAAAGGTGTGTTACAGACTCTACAGATGTTTTTGTTGTTGAAACAATTGTTACACTTCTGAATGTCAGTGAAAAGTTTTTAACAATTTGGAGTTTTACTAAACAAGATTTGTTAAAGTTCCTGTTCATTTTTTTTGCTTGTTAGTTCCAGGAGTTTCTTAGATGATAATTTTCCTACAGTAATTGTGCATTCTAATGATGTAAAAAGGGGCTGCATGTACATCACTAGCTAGCATTTTATAAATCAAACACTTCTGTAAAGTTTTCCTTTTTTTTAATGACATGATGCAGTTTGAAGATGTAGAGTTTCAGCTTTACTGCACAGTTCTGTGTGTAAAATAAGTCAAAGTCATTTTTTTCCAGGAATTTCTTGAATTCAGATTTTATTGAAATAGAAAAATAGTTTATTTTCCTATAACTGCATTTGCATATTTTAAAATAAGGAACATTTAACTTGTTTGAACATTTTTGTAGTTTAAACAGCAGCAATAACACTTAAAGCACTACACTACAGAAACAATATAAAAGAAAGTTTTCTACATTTCTCTAATGCTGTCGAGTAACACAGTTTACAGGCCTAAGAATGTAACACTAGCTTCAAAATCACAACCTTGTTTCTGCCTGGTGTCGAACCAGGGACCTTTCACGTGTGAGGTGAACGTGATGACCACTACACTACAGAAACTACCACAGGGAAAAGCTTCTTGGTCACTGTTTGCACTTTTGCATACATTCACAGTTGCAGTAGAGCAGGAGAATGAACCGGTTTGCTGAGAAGTTCAAAACAACTAACGTTCTTCTAGCATGGATTCATTCGTGATGTTCGCCCTGCCAGCGTGGCGTTGGTGGTATAGTGGTGAGCATAGCTGCCTTCCAAGCAGTCGACCCGGGTTCGATTCCCGGCCAAAGCAAAACCTTTAGTGATTATGTTCAGTTACCAAAGTAACAACCTCTAAGCAGTCTTGCTTTTATTTGCTTCCCTTGAACACTTGCCGTTTGTGTATTAGATGGTCCCACCTGTCATCATAGACACCGGCAAAACATTTCAAAATCACTTGGCTTCTTCTTATTATTATTATTATTATTATTATCCAATTATTTTTTTATTGATGCATTCAAACAGAAAGACACTCAGGCGAGAAAGACAATGGAACAGTGGTTAATTGTTAACAGGTGAATGAAAGAAAAAAAATTATAATAAAACAAAATAAAAGATTTGCACCTAAGTACATGAACACTCTCTAAGATATATGTTTTCTTTCTCCTTTCTACATCTACCAAGAAGTCAGGGGCAAGAGGAAGAGCTCAAAAAGGCTAAACAAAGAGAACAGGATTTTTTTTTCCCCGTTCCTCTTTCTCTTAAATACAATAAGAATGGTTGCCAGGTGGTGTAAAACTTTTCTGTAATACCAAGTAATGTAAATCTGATCTTTTCTATTTGAATAAACTGAGACAGGTCATGTATCTAATGAGAAGAACTGGGTGGGTGAGGATTCTTCCAGTTCAGTAATATAAGTCTCTTTGCTACTATTAAACAAAAGGTGAGCATGTTTGATTGTAAGGATGACAAGGAGGGATTTGTGGGGTTGAGTCCAAATAATGCTATTAGGGGACATGGTTTAATATCTAAAATGAAGTATTCAGAGATTGATTTAAAAATTGATGTCCAGAAAGAGGTCAAGGCTGGGCAAAGCCAAAAAGTATGATAAAGAGTAGCCGACACCCATCACAAGTTGGATCCAAACCAGGGTTAATTTTAGATAGTTTGGTCTTTGTCCAATACACTCTATGCAACAATTTAAACTGGATTAACGAATAACGGCGCATATAGAGGAGGAATGTACGACCAAGGGCCTTGGACCATTCCTCATCCGTGAAAATCACGGTGATATCGTAGGTTGAATTTTTCTGACAGGTAGGAAAAAGTGACAAATGTATTCTCCTGAAAAAGATCATTAATGTTTACAATGCCCCTTCTAAACCACAGTGCAAAGGATCCGTAATAAAGCATGCAGAGGCACGTGAGGACGGACGAGGTCAGACAGGAGTCTCTCCGTGGACTATGATGTTTGCAGACAGTATTGTGATTCGTGGTGAGAGTAGGGAGCAGGTTGAGAAGAGTCTGGAGACGTGGAGGTGCATCCTGAGAGAAGGAGAATGAAAGTCAGTAGACGTGTGTGGATGAGAGGAGAGCAGTGGAGTGGTGATGGGTTACGAGTTTAAATACCACAGTTTTGAAACCATCTCAGAAATTGTTTGAGGAGGTCATAACACGATTAATTGTTCTTTAAAGATTGCGAGCTGACAACCAGTGTCCTTTCAACTTTCAGTAGCCATGAATCTGAAGGTTTGAACTTTTTCTGTCTTTCAGGCTTCTGATGTGCTGCTCAAAGAAAATCTAGAGCTCTCAAAAGGTCTACCTTTGTTTATGAGGGAAAAGTCTGGAAACTTCCTGAAGTCTTGCCTGGTAAGTGTGTTATCAGTGTGTTATAGTCATATTTTCTCATACCTGAGGTACAGATCCTGTAAAGAGAAAACTGTTCCAGCACAAATGAAGTGATACACTATATCGCCAAAAGTATTGGGACACCCCCTGAACAGGTTTGATTACTTTTATATTTATTATAGTAACAAAAACACAAAAATGTTGAATGATTTAATATTTAATTTTTTTGTACATTTTCTTTGATCTCGAATCATTGGACATGGAGAGGTTCAACATTGGGTTCCTCTCATATTTCTCTGATGCTCTGCACATTTCTTCTCTTTCTCACACTGATTTAGAGAATCCTGAAACTCCATGCTGGTTTTGTTCCAAAGTGACCTCCAGCTGAGCAACTGCAATTTCCTGATTTCCTATTTGTTTGTATGTTTGTCACACGTTAATGTTTCAGATCATCAACCTCATTTAAATATTAGTAACAATAACACAAGTGAACATGCAGTTTTTAAATGGAGGTTTTTATTATTAAGGAAAAACTAAATCCAAAACTACATGGCCTTGTGTGAAAAAGTGTTTGCCCCCTAAACCTTATAACTGGATGGGCCGCCCTTAGCAGCAACAACTGCATTCAGGCAGTAGACAATTTTTGCCAGGTCTCTTTCTCATGGTGGAGTCATGAACACTGACCTTAACTGAGGCAAGTGAGCCCTGCAGTTCTTTGGATGTTGTTGTGGGGTCTTTTGTGACCTCTTGGATGAGTGGTCTCTGTGGTCTTGGGGTAATTTTGGTCAGCCGGCCACTCCTGGGAAGGTTCTCCACTGTTCCATGTTTTTGCCATGTGTGAATAATTTCTCTCACTGTGGTTCACTGGAGTACCAAAGCTTTAGAAATGGCTTTATAACCTTTTCCAGACTGATAGATCTCAATTACTTTCTTTCTCATTTGTTCCTGAATGTCTTTGGATCTCAGCATGATGTCTAGCTTTTGAGGATCTTTTGGTCGACTTCACTTTGTCAGGCAGGTCCTATTTAAGAGATTTCTTGATTGTGAACAGGTGTGGCAGTAATCAGGCCTGTGTGTGGTGAGAGAAATTGAACTCAGGTGTGATGAACCACAGTTTTAACAGGGGGGCAAACACTTTTTCACACAGGGCCATGTAGTTTTGGATTTTGTTTTCCCTCAATAATAAAAATCTTCATTTAAAATCTGCATGTCGTGTTCACTTGTGTATCTTTTACTAATATTTAAATTAGTTTGATGATCTGAAACATTAAAGTGTGACAAACATGCAAATAAATATACACAGTGGTGTGAAAAAGTGTTTGCCCCCTTCCTGATTTCATACTACTACAAAAGTATGTACTTGATATACAATGCTATTTTTTTCTTTCTCTGTCTTCCAACAGCCATTTAGTTGAATCTTCTGAGGAGAAGTGGGTTCCACACACCAGCCATCAACCAGAAAAGAGGTTCAAGCAGTCTCCAAACTCAGCACCTGTTTCAGCTCTACCAGTAAGAGTGAGAGACAGAAAATCCCAGTCTTCACTGGTTGTATCCCCAACACACCTGAAGAGAGGTGGAATAAGGATTTTACACCCCAGTCAGTCTGTAGACCATCTGTCATAGCACTTGTTGATGAGATGTTGGGAACAGGCTACAAACTGTTCGTGGACGACTTCTACACAAGTCCAGCACTGTTTAGAGATCTCCTAAAAAAAAACCATCTGAGCATGTGGAAAAATTCAGTCCACAAACCCTCAAACCATCACCAACAAGCTTCTGAAAAAAGCTCCTCGAGGCCTCATCACTGGCTGAGAGAAGAGGATGTGCTGTTTGTAGAATGGAAGGATAAAAGGAAGGTCCAGATGTGCTCCATCATTCACAGAGGCACTGAAGGAAGCATTGTGCTACTTTTATTTTCATTACTTTCTTCTTCTACTAATTTTCTAATGTTCAAATACCAGTCTTATGCTTATTGTGTGAATGTTATTATTCCCAGTACATTTGGTTATCAGGCTGCTTTTCCTCAAACAGACGGAAGGAGAAAAGGACTACACACAGTCTCAGAATAATGTTTATAGGAAACTCCTTTTTATTGTATTTTCTTCAAAGTTAAAATATAAACTCATTACACATGTGACTTTTAACCCGTCACTATTCTGGATTGTTTCAGGACTGAATTCATGTATTTATATATAAAAAATAATGTTTTATGACATACACATTTTTTTCTAAGGAACTTCAGCATCTTTGGATGATGTAAAGCCCAAAGTGTGTTGTTTTAAAAGAGATGTAAATTGTGTATGTAGCACACTGTTGTCAGGAACTTTTACCATTGAAAGTCAGGAAGGTCATTTTCAGCTGTGAGGCCCAAAAGTGGGGCTGAAACCGAACAGGGTTCAAGAAACCGAGTTTATTTTCATATAAGTAACAGTATTTAGTTCAATAAACTTAAGTTCATTTAAAGGAGAATTCAGTGCTGTTTAGTTCAGTAAAGTCTTCATTTAATCCAAAACTATTCCATTCATTAAGTTCAATTATCCTCAAATTAATATTTGTATTTGTATATTTTACATTCAAAAACAAATTTACATTAATTTTAATCAGCTTCCTTTAACTTCTATTTCATTTATTTATATTACAAAAATTCAGCTTAGAAATTAAACATGAACCCCCTGTTTGTAAAACAGTAAACAGTTTAAGTTTTAGACAGTTTAATATTATTAAGAAAAATATGTTGCTTTGTAAAGATCAACATCACATATAACTAGACAACAAAACACCATTAATATTTGTATTTGTATATTTTACATTCAAAACAAATTTACATTAATTTTAATCAGCTTCCTTTAACTTCTATTTCATTTATTTATATTACAAAAATTCAGCTTAGAAATTAAACATGAACCCCCTGTTTGTAAAACAGTAAACAGTTTAAGTTTTAGACAGTTTAATATTATTAAGAAAAATATGTTGCTTTGTAAAAGATCAACATCACATATAACCAGACAACAAAACACCATTAATATTTGTACAGAATTAAGTAAAAAGAAAGTCCTGACAGAGCCACTAGAGGGCAGTGTGAGACTGACATCTGACAACCAACTGCAGTTATTATTATTATTATTATTATTATTATTATTATTATTATTATAGTTTTGGGGGGTTTATGAATGTTTCTTGCTTTGACGTGGATGTGTTGATTGTATAACACCCAAATAACATTGTTTAATCAAACCAATTATTGGAAATTTAATAATTTTATCACATTGGTTTTCATAAATATGCAAATCTGCATATAAAAATAATAAAAATTAATCATTATAAAATAATAAATGTTTAAATGTAGACCTTTATGTACTAAAGCACCTCAGTGCAATAAAGTATTACATTCTAAAGTCCAGCAAACACGACATGGGAGTCAATTCCTTGTAGCATTTTCTTGAACTTGGTTTGCAGGAGAAAATCTGGTTTTGTTGAAATAACAGGTTAACAGATGATAACTGGATAAATAACTAATAAATAAATTCTTCATCCTGCTCATTAACATGCAAACTGATGATGAGTTCCATCACCTGCTGTATGAACCTGAACAGAATCCACATTGTATTTCTAGTTGGAGATGCTGAGATTCTCTTTTTATTGAAATCTTTTTATTAAAACAGCAGGATGAGTTACTAAAGCTGAGCTTTTTCTCTCATTGAGACGTGAATTCTGTAGAACTGCTACTGCAATTTTTACATGAGATGCAATAAAATTGTCCACCTACAGAACCTACAGAACCTACAGAAATTACATTTACTTTGTTACTGTCACCACTAGTTTCTACTTCATAGAAACATAGCAATGTAGCAGCAAAGGCAAAAGTCCATGGAGTAAGAAGTGACATCATATTACTAAATAGATTTGGGCAATGACTGCTGATAAAAACACAAATAATTAACTGATTTTCTTTAAAATTAACAAATGAACATTTTATTAATATATTAAATAAAAAAAATGATTTGATCATCTTTCAGAAGAAACAATGTTTTTTCCCAGCAAACTCTTAAATACGAGCATTAAGGATTTTATGGTGACATCTCCCTAAAAACAAATACAAAAAGAAAATACTTTTTAAAGATATTTAAATATAGTAATAAAATATTTTCCCTCAGTATGTGGACAGCAGAGTCACTGCACTACAACATACTTACATTTCTGTAGATTATTTTTCAATTATTTCCAAAATTCTGTCAATGAAATCCTTTATGGTCTATATAAGAAAACACATACATTTCATAAGAACCCATACTGATAGCAAACATAAAAATTACTTCTTTTTACACGTTTAAACACGTGAAAGTTCTAATTTGTGTGTGTGTATTTATACATACAGTGCATATATATATATATATATATATTTCACATTTTTTTTACATTAATGTTCATATACTACTATCCAAATATGGAATTGAATTTGAAGATGCAAAACGAGGATGAAATTTGCTCCAGAAATGTAAAAATAGAATTGAATACGTACAGTGTCCTACGATCTTTAGAATAGTGCTTACAGTGATTTATTTATTTTTTGGTGAAGCTACAAATAAATGTATTACCTCTGATTCGACCTCCAGCAGCTCCAGAGCAAAATGGATAGAGTTGTAATGAAGAGCATCGTATACTGGTACTTTCCGCTTGGCTATTTGAACCTTGTCTGTAAAGTTTTCAGGAATTCCTTTGTCCTTTCTGTGAACCACAAAAGTCTTGTCTCCACAGAACACATCCACGTCTAATTTGCCCACTTCTGGAAGACCAGGTTTGTATAAGGAACCTTCGGGAAGACTGGAAAAAAGATATGATATTTAATGTTATATAGTACTGTAAATATTTGTTTGTTTTTCCATGTTTATTGTGATGCTACAGGAATGAAGAGTTCATTACATGGATATTTAGAGATTTACATGTAAAGAGAATGATATCCCGGTCTTCACTGCAGTAAACGCCAGCCTGGTAGTATCCTAGACTGGATCCATCGCTACTGTTAGCTTCTTTCACCAGGAACAGGTCTCCGAGTTTTGCTTCTTCCGTTAATTTCTCGTTATAGCCTTTGACAGTGGTGAAACCTTTTGGTGCACAGCCGAGAGCAATCAAAAACTTGTCCTACAAAAGGAATCGCGGTTTTAGTGTAGAGGTTTGGCGCTTGCTTTAGTAAAATGGTTTTTTTTTTATAGTATTGATGGTTTGTAAAATGGCGACATGATAGTAATGGTATTAAGAGGTGTATTAAATCAGGTAAGTCCACACTAAATCCCCAGGTACCAAATGCACGGCCCGTCACTGGAGTAGTGTTAACACAACAAAGAACACAGACACTCACCATTGCTGTCTTCCAACACGTTTACTGTAGAATCTGTAGGAATATTAGTTATGTTGTAAATGAGATTCGAAGTGTGTTTGAAATACCAACCTACAGCAACATCTCATTACAAACAATATGAACACTATGATGTATTTAAAGTACACTTATGATTTACCTTAAAATTCAGTAACCTCGTTTTGCTTCTCTTTCAGGGAACTGAAAAGGAAAACAGGAAGTAAATGCACTGAAGTTTTAATGTAGGAGTAACACATCAAAATGTAACTGCTGGCAAAACCCACATCCTCTCCTTATGCTGCTACTACCAAGAACAACAGAGGTAGTAAAATGACCATTAACTATTTTCTTTGTAACTAAGGGTCACAGACATGAAATTGCAGAATACAAATCCGATGCAGTAAATAATTCACAAAGAATCTCTCCCATGGAATAAAAAAATAAAAAAATAAATAAATTCTATCTATCCTTCCTGTATTTTTTAGGTATTTAAATAACAATTCTTGAGCTCTCGATTGCCTGAATTTGCTTCCCAGCAGTACCATTAGAGAGATATTGTCCATTCCTATCCATCCTAATTCCTGATTTAACTGAAATCTGTCTCTTTCATATGCAGGACATTTATCTAATATGTGCCTCACTGTTTCCAATTCCCCACACTTCTCACATACACCCGATTCATGCTTTTCCGTTTCTAAAGAGACTATGATTTAATGCAGTATGTCCAATTCTTAATCTTGTGATGACGACATCCTTCCTTCCATTTCCCAAACTTTTCCTCTCACTACCAACTTTCTCTTGTATCTGAAAGAGATGTCTTTCTTTAGTCCCACTTTTCCATAATTCCTGCCATCTTTTACATACTTCACATGAAATCACTGCCTTGGCATATTCATCCCCGGATTACTCAATATTTTTGTAAATCTATCACTGGGTTATAAAACAACCACGGTGGAATTGCTGGTAGAGTAACAGAAGGAGCAATTTCACAATGTTTCAGCTCTAACTTGTTTACATCTTTCCTTACTATCCAACCAAAGCTTGTTTTTTCCCTGTACTCATATTCCCAACAATCTGGGTGATTTTCCAGATGATCCTTTACACCATACCAGTACCTTAGTCTCAGCTGAAGACTGCGCAGTTCTAGGACAATGCCTACTGCTCCTTAGTGTTCTGGTCTTTTATACTCTTGCTGACGCACTGTGATGTCAGAGGTAACTTTATGAGTGGTAAACTGTGTATCTGCCTCTAGTGGTGAAGCGTGGAAATACAACTGAATGGGAATCCTGTCCTACACTGCCAAATATGCATGGCATATTTGTCCCTAAATCAAGTATAAAATCTGTCGGTTTAATCTTAGTGTCATCCTCATCAGCTATCTCTGGTAGATTTATAAGACGGGTAAGAGGCCGTGTGTATAGTCGAACCTTTAACGTAGAACTCTGCAGATCTTACCTGTCCATGTGCTCCAAGAAATGTCCTAATCACTCTCCCAATCAACCAAAGGGCTCGTGCAGCTGGGGATCGAGCATCATAACAACAGAACCAACTGCAAGGGTTTTAGTGTCTAAATGTCGAACTGCATGTGGAGTTAAAAGGACAATTTGAAGTGAGTTTAAAAGTTATTTTGCTTGCCTGTAAAAAAAAACGTGAATCCTGAATGCCGAACTGATAAAATTTGAGAAAACGGTTTATAAAAGAGCACCGAAACAGCCAAGTCGCTACCGGAGGGTTGGTGAGCTTGTGATTTGCGCGACTGAATATGAGCATGACTAAAGAGTTACGAAGGATGAGGACATGAGAACCGGAAAGCATGTCAATGATTGGTCAACTCAGGACGCTAATGGTAGGATGGAGGTGCTTTGGAAAAAGTTTGATGCAACTTGTGTGCTAGTAAGACTGTTTGAACTGTTAGACTGTTTGGTAATTAAAATAATCAAGTCGGTGTATTTAAAGTGTACAAATTGTGTATATTTGTGTTAATGCACAGGATGAGATTTGTTTGTAATTATGTATATCCTTCTGTTTTTTTGAAGGTTTCAACCCAACCTAACTGAAGCTAACCTAACCAAAGCACGTGTAACTGACTAAGAGTGATACACTGGTGACAAAGCTGCTTGCTCTATTGCTCCATCTATCTATCCTGAACAAAACTATAAACACAACACCTGTTTTGCCCCATTTTTAATGAGCCGAACTCAAAGATCTAAGATCTAACAAAAGGCCTATTTCTCTCAAATAATGTTTACAAATGTGTCTAAATCTGTGTTAGTGAGCACTTCTCCTTTGCCGAGATAATCCATCCACCCCACAGGTGTGGCATATCAAGATGCTGATTAGACACCATGATTATTGCACAGGTGTGCCTTAGGCTGGCCACAATAAAAGGCCACTCTTTTACTTTTTTGTGTATTGTGGGTTCCGGAGGGTCCGGGTGTATCTGGAAACCAGAAAGTATCAGGTGTGACCACCATTTGCCTCATGCATTTTGCCCTGTACAGTGAAAACCTATCCAAAGTGAGATACGCCATAAAATGTAAGCATTTGCCCACTCAAGTCGAACTGCAGTCAGGTCAAGACCCCGATGAGGATGATGAGCATGTAGATGAGCTTCCCTGAGACGGTTTCTGACAGTTTGAGAAGAAATTCTTTGGTTATGCAAATTGATTGTTGCAGCATCTGTCCAGGTGGCTGGTCTCAGACAATCTTGGAGGTGAAGATGCTGGATGTGGAGGTCCTGGGCTGGAGAGGGTAGCTGAACAGATGTTTTCCTCTCCTCAAATTAAAGAGATCTCAGATTAGAAAGTTTAATGTTTTGTTGCATGGCAGTTCTCGGGGTCTGACCTCATGGAAAGATCTGACCATCCTTACAACTTCCTCTATAATTCCTGAGGAACAGGAAATGGCAGCACTGGAGAGCAAAATCTGTAAAGCTCTGGGCAGGTTTAGATTCAGCATGTGAGCACATGTCTTACATATAATAAAGTACAAATCTATTATTATTGTAATGTTTAATGAACATGTAATATTTCAAATTGTGTTGTTTTGTTTCTTCATTTAAATATGAACTAAAAATTAAAAGTTTAGTGCAGCCTTATAACATCTACTGTTTAAATAGAACTTTTAACAACCTCAGTTAGTTAAAACATCAGAAATCACACTTTCACAATGCATTCAGTTTTGTTTGATTCATTAATTTCTACTCTGTAGATTCAGTTCAAGTCACTCGGTTCAAAAGAGTTCGGTTCAATAAATTCATTTAAAATAATAAGGTCCAGAAGAGTCGGTTCACTGGATTCGGTTCAATTGAGTCTGAATCGAAGATTCATTTCTAGTTCAATAACAGAACAAATAGCATTCGTACAGTTCAGAGTCTGATTTGAGGTTTGATCAAGTTTACATTTTATTATAACAATATGCTTAATTGAGTTCTTGCATGTAGATGATACTTTTAATAAATTTAATACTAACTTCATGCAGTTTCTCACCATAAAGACTGGATTTTATAAAAACCTTTTGACAAAATAAATTGTTTAAATGTTATTAATTCTGTACTCGTTATTTCTACATTATTTATTACATTAATTTTAATCAACTTTATTTAACTTCTGTTTCATTTATTTATAATCACAAAAATTCAGCTTAAAAATTAAACATGAACCCCCTGTATGTAAAACAGTTAACAGCTTAAATTCAAAACAGTTTAATATTATCTAAAAAAAAATATCTTGCTTTGTAAAAGATCAACATCACATATAACTAGACAACAAAACACCATTAATAATACAGTGGAACCTCGGTTACGGATTTAATTCGTTCGGTACTTTATTCAGAACCTGAAAAGTTCGTATCCCGATACAAATTTCCCCATAATAATGAACAGAAACTTCGGTAATTCGTTCTGGACAACCAAAAATATTACTTAAATAAAAATAAAGCCAATATTCACTAATATTATTTACTTTTAACATGTTATATTAAAATCATACCACATAAAAACATACAAAAGAGGAAAAGATCTTTACCGGTACTTTCCTTTGAGAAGACTCGCTGCAGGAGACGACGTTCATAGAAGGGGAGGAGGAGAGTTATTGTTTGGAAGGAGAATCTTATTATATTATATTATTATATATTATTATATATTATATTATAGAATATTAAAGACAGTGTTATTAACACGATTAACACTCTGGACTTCAATACCCAGAGATAGTAGTTTAAAGAAACAGCTCTCATTGTCCCTCTAATGCGAGCTGTTTCTTTAAGGCTACTATCTCTGGGTATTGAAGTCCAGAGTGAAATGCATTATGGGTATTGTACTTCGGAAAAGAAATGTGCGGACTGGATGTTTTTCCTGTGTGCGATTCATATGAAGAAACCTGTTTGTGTTCTGCAGTGCGGCCTGTTAATCCAAGTTTATCCACCTGGGAGTTATATTATACTGTAACCCTGCTAATCTATCTTCATAAAAACAAGTAAAGTGGTTATGCATCGGCTAATGTTGTCCATCTCATCATTCCACAAGCATCAACTAACGAGTTGTTACGCTGCTGCTGGGAAAAGTTCAAGCGGATAAGTAACACGATGCTCTCGCTAGGGACACAGGACGCTAACTGATGTGACGAGCTGCGTGGATAGAGCAAAAACAACCAACTTGCCTGCGATTTTTTGGTGCGCGACGTTCGTATCCCGATATATTGTTCGTAACCAGGGCAAAATTTTGATGAACTGCGATTGTAACCTGAATTATACGTATGCCGGGCGTCAGAACCCGAGGTTCCACTGTATATTTGTACAGAATTAAGTAAAAAGAATGTCCTGACAGGGCCACTAGAGGGCAGTGTGAGACTGACATCTGACAACCAACTGCAGCTATTATTATTATTATTATTATTATTATTATTATTATTATTATTATAGGTTTTTTATGGGGGTATGAATGTTCCTTGCTTTTATTAGCAAGATCAGTTCAGTTCTGTTTTATAAATAAGATAAGGGGCGCTTATTTTTTTAACAATTAACATCAAACCAATTATTAGGAATTTATTAATTTCATCTCTTTGGGCTTCATATATGTGTAAATCTGCATATAATAAAAATAAAAATTAATCATTATAAAACTATAAATATGTTTAAATGTAGACCTTTATGTACTAAAGCACCTCAGTGCAATAAAGTATTACATTCTAAAGTCATGAGATGCAATAAAATCCACCTACAGAACCTACAGAAACCCAAAGTTCCTGACAGTGTTCAGGGCTCAGACACACTCTCACAGTGTAGATTAAAAACGTATCTTTTTAGCAAAGCCTACACATAACACACATCATATCATAACCTTGTGCTCCAGAACATCTGATCACATGCACATTATCAACTTGTGCTGTTAATATCATGAACAGCAGCTACGCTAATTCTCTCCACTGCTTCTCTTTCTCTCCCATCCCGAGACACCCTGAGGTTTGGCCAGCTCCAGTCACCTCCCACCTCATGAAGATTATGGACCTTTGACGAAGTAGATGCCGAACTCACAAACATCCCGAACCATCTAGAGACGTACCAGTGCCAATTGGATCCCACTACATGTGTGGAGTTTTGACATTGGACCTCCTGGAGTGTTTAAAGGCTCTGGCATGGAGAAGCTGATGCTGGATCTGTGATGATCACAAATGTTGAGCTCAGTAGCTCCTAGTTTTATAACCATAATGACTGTATAAGGCTGTAGAAAGAACATGGGAGATGATGGGAGAAATGTCACGACGGACAATTTCTTTATTTTACTGTCACTGTCGCACAGACTGCTGCAGACGGAACAAGGAAATATTGGTACAGAGGCAGGATGCTGAAGCTGCTGCAGCTGCCAGGTGAAAGAGAGCTGCAACAGCAATCGCAGCAGGTTTACCTGTGCAACATGTCAGAAATTCACCTGTGCCAAAAGGAGGGACGATGGACACTGGGTCTGCAAACGCTATAAAGTTTGAAACACTTTAAAATAAAACAGACTTGTGTATCGATATATTGTGAATGTGTGTCTTTTGTATAAATATGGCAGGCATTTCTGAAGGTTTCCATGTCACACACAAAGGTTCAAAATCAACTGTGAATAATGCACAGTAAAGCTCAAAGTGTCTTCTTTTTAAAGAAATTTAAATTGTGTATGTAGGACATTTTTATCAGGAACTGTTAACATTTAAATTTAGGTAGGACATTTTCAGCTGTGAGTCCAAACAGACCAAGATGGCGGCGCGTCTCTACAGATTACAGAATTTTCTTTACAGAAATTTCTCCACTAACTGCAAGTTGATTCACTCAGAACAGGCTTGCACACCTCTCATATAGCCGATAAACATTACTAGACATCGGTCACAACTACAGAGAGGGACTTTCAACTTCCTCGGGAAATCGCTCGAACAACGCTCACCGCTGATCCACCTCGGCCAGCAGCGAGACCCCAGCGCCGGCGCCGAGACCGTAAACGGAGGGGAAGCGAGGCACCATTATGTCTAGGCGAAGGCTAAATCCACATCAACAATCTCTCCCAAGCATATTCCTTGCTAATGTACGGTCTCTGGTGAACAAAATGGATGAACTGCTGCTCCGGATAACATCACACAAGCGGATTAAGGAATGTAATGTCATGATTTTTACGGATTTTCAGGGGTCGCAGTGTTTTCCGGGCGGACAGGACGGCAGGGTGGAGGTCTGTGCATTTATGTTAACAAATCAAAAAAGCTTTTGCGAATTTCTGGCCAGAACTTGTCAGGGAGCTGCTGCAGGTTTTACTGAAATGATTAGTGGAACCATTTTGCTCATAGTGAACTATGTGCAAAGAACTTGTGAACTGGAACATTTGATTGGGTTGACGTGGAAGGCAGTGTATTCCCCACCCAGTGGAAACCCTTCACAAAAGTCCACCTGATGTGACTGCAATCAATCAAATCAAACTTCTAAGTCCACAAATCTTTATTCCTCTATTCCTGACTGAGAAATGCAATGAAGTACTGCTGCCTCTTTTACATCCCTGAATGCATTGTTGCTGATCATGTTGTAGAAATGGAGTAAGAAGTGACATCATATTACTAAATAGATTTGGGCAATGACTGCTGACAAAAACACAAATAATTAACTGATTTTATTTAAAATTAACAAATGAACATTTTATTAATATATTAAATGAAAAAAAAAATGATTTGATCATCTTTCAGAAGAAACAATGTTTTTTCCCAGCAAACTCTTAAATACGAGCATTAAGGGTTTTATGGTGACATCTCCCTAAAAATAAATTCAAAAAGAAAATACATTTTAAAGATATTTAAATATAGTAATAAAACATTTTTCCTCAGTATGTGGACAGCAGAGTCACTGCACTACAACATACTTACATTTCTGTTGATTAGTTGTCAGTTATATCCAAAATTCTGTCAATGAAATCCTTTATGGTCTATATAAGAAAACACATACATTTTATAAGAAACTATACTGATAGCAAACATAAATAAATAAAATTTACTACTACTGAAACTGAAAGTTTTAATTTGTGTGTGTGAAGTTATACATACAGTGCATATACAGTGGAACCCACTTATCTGGACCTCGGTGAACTCGCCAACCCTATTAAGTCGACGTTTTTGAAGTGGAACTGCCAAATTCTCGCTTTGTCTTAGCATTTTTTGATCGGATATGTCGCCGAACCCTAATATCTCGAGCACAAGGGGGTGGGGGGGGGGGTGGGGGGGGGGGGGGTACTTAACGTCGGTTATGTCAGGAATCCCCCCTGCCACGCCCCCTTTGGTGGCGGCATTCCCCGAAGCACCCTGCTTCTTCTCCCGTGTATGCCCGCCCGCACGGAGTTTGTCGCAGTCATGCTGATCACACACACCTGACTCTCATTCACTTACTCATCCCATCTCCTATTTAAGCCCCTCACCTCCACACACTTGCGGTCCGTTATTGTTTGTGCATGATCGTATGTGTTGGTTCATGGCGGTCTGTGTAATCGCGTATTCGTATCCCGCTACATACCCTTCTTCTCGAACTGCGCATTCTCTCAACGGCCCCCCGGAATTCCCCCGATCCTGCTGTTTTCCATGTTCACGCTGTCTGCACCACGTTTATCCGTTGCTGCACAGCGCTGCGCTTTCCATTGCGTGGATCCGTGGATTCTCTACACGAACTGTCTCTGCTTTCACAGAACTTCGTGGACCGTGCTCACGGAGCGCACCACTGGATATTACTGCTTCGCTACAAGTATTGGTGGATTATCTCCTGAGTATTCTCTATAAACTTTGCGTTTACTTCGGCTTCCGCCTACTTCCGCATTACAGGTTATCTTGATCCACATGACCAATCAATCAAATCGCGGCAACGCTGTTGTGTAAAAAACCCCTTCAAAAACACGTGCATGCACATTCTCATTTATTAATGCGCATCATTTACATAAAGAAATTTCAAGCACGTTAATGTATTGCTGCCATATCGCCAGGTCGTTGGTTATCTCGATGCTTTTTGGCGTCCACTAGGCCGGCGACATAACTGGGTTCCACTGTATATATATATTTTATTTAGTTATTTTTTTTTATTATATGATATGTAGACAATTAACAGTTTCATTCTGTTGTTCTCAACCTTTTTTTTTCTTAATACATTGTCCCTCGATCATTAGAATAGTGCTTACAGTTAGTTTTTATTTTTTATTTTTGGTGAAGCTACAAATAAATGTATTACCTCTGGTTCTACCTCCAGCAGCTCCATTGCAAAATGGATACAATTGTATTCCAGTATGTTGTATACAGGTCTTCTTCTCTTCGCAAGACACACTTTTTCGAAAAAGTTACCCGGAATCCCATTCTCCTTCCTGTAGACCACAAACTGGTCGTCTTCACAAAACACCTCCAGATCTAATTTTCCCACTTCTCCATGACCAACAAGGGACTGGGTGGGACATTTGTGGGGTTTTGCTGGAAAAAAGATATGATATTTAATGTTATATAGTATTATAAATATTTGTTTGTTTTTCCATGTTTATTGTGATGCTACAGGAATGAAGAGGGCTAAGATAGACAGAAGCAGTTAAGTGTTAAATGGACACATAAACATGGAATTCAGTACAAAGGCAATAATCTCTACATTGTGATTTTATGATTAGACTTTAGGTGTTTGTTATTTTAAAAAGAAGCCTGAGATGCTGTAATGTATACACCCATATATTAAGTTAAATAAAAATAAATTGTTGTGTCATTTATATTGAACTTTACATGAAGACTTAGAGATTTACGTGTAAAATGGATGATGTCCTTGACCACGTCACAGCAGCAAACACCAGCATGGTAATATCCGAGGCTTGATCCCCCACTGCTGCTCGCTCTTTTGACCAGGATCAGGTCTCCAAGCTTCAGATCTAACGGCAATTCTTGATCATGACGTTTGATTATTTTGAAACCTTTTGGTGCACAGCCGAGGCGATCAAAACTTGTCCTACAAAAGAATTGACCCACCACAAGGAATATTTTCAGCTAAAAGTGTAAAAGTGTGACTAAAGACAAACATTCATAATCTGTCTAATCATGTCTACTTATTTTTTTAAATGTACTTTATTTTAATACATATTTCCTTAAACAAATCCTGCTTTAGATACATAAACAACTACAGCAATAAAATGTTAATAAAAGCTATAATGTAGCATTCTGTACTATCTTCTTAACATCAATAAAACAAAGTACATTTTTATACTGAATTTGAATTGAGTCTGAATTACTGGTTACTGCCAGTCTATTTGTGTGAGTTTGTGGTTTCAGGGGCTGCTGTAACTATAAAGACAGGGTTTGGTGAGTTTCCACACACAATCATTTACATGGCTGTAGTTTTTGCAGATTATAAACATTGTTGCAATTTTTGACCCTTATAAATAATATAATAATACAATTTAATTTAATTCATTTTAGTTTTTAAACTGATTTGTCTAAATTAAATCATGTATTTTTAATATATAAATATATGTGTAATAGAGTATTTAAGTAAGCTCCAGGGCAACATCGAGCGGGCTCGCATGAAGATCAAGCCGAGCAAGTCCAGAAGCATTTCCATCATCAAGGAAAGCTGTCAGACCACCGGTTCCACATCGGCAAGGAACCCATCCCAACTGTCTTAGAGAAGCCAGTGAGGAGTCTAGGTCGGTGGTATAATGCCTCCCTTAAAGACAAAGAGCAAGTAGAGCAGCTTAGGAAGGAGGTAGCCAGTGGCCTGGAGAACATCGACAGAACCCTGCTTCCTTGCAAGCTAAAGCTCTGGTGCATGCAGTATGGACTACTTCCACGTCTCCTATGGCCACTAACCCTCTACGAAGTCCCACTCTCAAAGGTGGAAAAGCTGGAGACTGGTCAGCTCATACGTAAGGAAGTGGCTTGGCCTTCCCAGGTGCCTCAGCAGTATTGGACTTTATGGCAAAGGGATACTACACCTGCCCATTTCCAGTCTGGTAGAGGAGTACAAGTGTGCCAAAGTCAGACTGGAGATGATACTACTGGATTCGAGTGATCCATTTGTAGCCCAAGCGGCCCCCATCTTGGCCACCGGAAGGAAGTGGACCCCGATGGCTAGCTAGCGTGTCCACTGTCTTCCAGCCTCTGAACAGCGTTACAAATTATGAGTATGCATTATAAGTCTGCATCTCTGGAGAGTACGTTGTATTTTATTTACCTTTTTAATGTTTTTGTCATGTTATTAGACAAATATTGTTTCTAAACTGCTCCAGATGATGTAGGTGGCGCAGATGCAGTTGGAGTGTAAAGGTTTGGAGCTTGCTTTAGTATAAATTGTTATTCACCCTCCATATGTGAAATGTATCTCTCTCTGTAATGCAATGCGTTGTTATATTGTGTTTTTGTATAGTATTGATGGTCTCTATAATTGCGACATGATAGTGGTGGTATTAAAAGGTGTATTAAGTCAGGTAAGTCCACAATAAAAGCCCCAGGTACCAAATGCACGGCCGGTCACTGGAGTAGTGTTAACACAACAAAGAACACAGACACTCACCATTGCTGTCTTCCAACACGTTTACTGTAGAATCTATGAGGAAATATTAATTATGTTGTAAATTACATTAGAAGTATGTTTTAAATACCAACCTACAGTAACATCTCATTACAAACAATATGAACACAATGATGAATTTAAAGTACACTTAAGTAAAAACAGTATAATTTACCTTAAAATGTAGGTTTCTGCAAAAAACTGAAAAAATGTAGGTTTCTGCGAAACCTGAAAAGGAAAACAGGAAGTAAATGCACTGAAGTTTTCATGTAGGAGCAACACATCAAAATGTTACTGCTGGCAAAACCCACAACCTCTCCTTATGCTGCTACTACCAAGAACAACAGAGGTAGTAAAATGACCATTAACTATTTTTTTTGTTACTAAGGGTCACAGACATGAAATTGGCGAATACAAGTCCGATCCAGTAAATAATTCACAAAGAATCTCTCCCAAGGACAAGTGAGCATTTAACTGGGTTGACAATGAAGGACTGGGTTTGAACTAGGCAGGCGCTTTCCTTCTCTCTAAGGCCAATCTCTTCATTCTGCCATGACTGAGAAATGCTACAAACCAGTAGCCACATAACTCACAGCTTATCGAAATCAGATTCAGATTAAATTCACACTTGTATTCTTAAGAAACCAGGATGTAAATATTTACCTTAAAAAGCTGTAGTACTATTACAATATCATCATTAAATGCCGTTTTAAAAATTCTTCTTCAGAAAAAAGTAATTTATGCTTAGTGTTTTATTGCATAATTTTACTTTTGTGACATTCTTAATGTCTTTATATTGATTGAAATTCACAGTCTTTTTTGTAATAAACATGTGTTGAGGAAACCGATTCCACAAACAAGTCTCCAAAGTTTAAACTAGAGGACTACACCCATGTTAAGAATTATAGTATTTAGCAGGTTAGTGTTACCAAATATAGCACTGTTAGGATATTAATAATATATTAATATTAATGCAGTAATATTATCAGGGGTCACCAACATGGCACCAGGTAGTCCACAAGGACCACATGAGTCACCCATGAGCCTTTTCTAAAAGAGCTGTTTCCTACCTTGTTAAATCATTGTTGATAATTATTGTGAGAAATTATTAAGATGATCAGTGTCTTTACATAGATGAATAAAATTGATTATTAATAACATATAACTAAAGGTTAATTGAGCAAATTTGTTATTTCAGAAGTGTGTATTAAACTGGTTGGCCTTCACATTAATTGGTCCCCAAGAAGTAGCTCTGAGTTTAAAAAGCTTAGTGACCCCTGTTCTAAATCCTTTAACATTAGTAAACTTTCAATGTAACTGTAATCGACTAACTTGAAAATGTTTTGTTAGGTTACTAAGAAAGAGTTTCTTAACTTTTAACTGATTACTAAACTTAAATGTATGTTGCAAAAATGATTTCCAAACCTTTTTTTTTTTCTTACATAAATCAAACTTACAATGACTTTACAATGCACCCGCATAGAAAAATGCATCTTATTTAGGAAAAAAAAAAATCTGGTCTGTCTGCTCCATCTCTTCAGACCAGTCAGTATCAGGTGTGACCACCATTTGCCTCACGCATTTTATCCTGTACAGTAAAAACCTCTCCAAAGTGACAGACACCATCGAATGTGAGCATTTGCCCACTCAAGTCGAACTGCAGTCAGGTTGAGACCCCGATGAGGATGACGAGCATGTAGATGAGCTTCCCCTCCTGACAGTTAGAGCAGAAATTCTTTGGTTATGCAAACGGATAGTTGCAGCATCTGTCCGGGTGTCTGGTCTCAGACAATGTTGGAGGTGAAGATGCAGGATGTGGAGGTCCTGGGCTGGTGTGGTTACACGTGCTCTGCGGTTGTGAGGCCGGTTGGATGTACTGCCAAATTCTCTGAGACGGCTTATGGTAGAGAAATTAACATTTAATTCACAGGCAACAGCTTTGGACATTCCTGCAGTCAGCATGCCAATTGCACGCTCCCTCAAAACTTGCGACATCTGTGGCATTGAGCTGTGTGATAAAACTGCACATTTTAGAGTGGCCTCTCTCTCTCTCTCTCTCTCTCTCTCTCTCTTTGTCCAGGGCCAAACTCAATATTTATTGAAAAATTGACTACAATTGTGCATGTTTTCCGTCTCTCCAGATGTGTAATGTTGAACCTTTTCATATGGAAACAAACTTTAGTTTTGTATAAACATTAAATCTGGAACAACCAACGTTTAATATTATAAACATGTGAGAAATTAAATTTGAAATAAAACACACATCAGTGGTATTTATTTTTTATTTTCTCTCTCTCTCTCTCTCTCTCTCTCTCTCTCTCTCTTTGTAGCCTTTGAAGTTCATTTTTAATGTAAATCTTTTTTTTACAGGGCAACAACAAAAACCAAAAATAATAATAATTTCCTTCAATTAAAAAAGGCAATCTTTCATCTATTAACAGTCCATGCCTTGGAGTAGAAAAAGTGCATAAAGACAACATTTATTCAAGCTCAGCTTTTTACACTCTGATTGACTCTGATTAGTTGAAGACAGATTCCTGCATCTCTTCTTAGATGCTAGTGCATCATGTCTGGGTTTAGGCTCTGATCTGAGGAAATCCTCAGGATTGAGTGAAGATGTTCATCAGTGAGACTCCTGAGTGGTGTTTTGTTCATCTTCATTAAAGAGAACAGTTACACACACAGATATGTGCTGCTGAACATAGAGAGATTTGAGCAGCTTGTGTACGGAGTTGCTGTGCAGCGCACACAGAGTCGTACTTTGACTTGAGCGTGTCTCTACACTGGAGTTCAATCAGCTCCATTTGGAGGTTGGTTGGTGCGCTTTCCAAGTCAATCACAAACGGATTACTGAACAGTTCAAATCTGCATTTCTGGGCTTTAAAGTCTGCAAATCGCCGGTAAATTCAGCGCTGAGTACGCAGAGTTTTTCAGTGGTCTCGTCTGAAGCGCCAACGCACTAACAAAGCATTCTGGGATTTGTAGTATTAGCGGAGCATTCTGGGATTTGTAGTATTAGCGTTGTATGCGCTATATTCTGGCGGGACAGCTCTAATACACATTTGATATGATCTCGCGGGCCAAATATAATTGCACTGAGCCTGAGTTTGACACCCCTGATCTATGTCATGATATAGTGCATATCAGATCCTTTTGAGGACACATGAAATAAGCACGTTAGTTGAACACATATAATTGAATTCTTGACTGAGATTACAGGAGAAAAGTGCATGTGACTGAGAGAGAAATTTAATGTGAATACATATTTTTTCCAGAAGCTACAGTTACTTATGGTACACCGAACACACCAAGTTGGATCCAGCAACTATAAAAATGCTGACTAAAAAACAAGAGGCACGGTAATGCTACCAGGCGCGGGAATGATACTTGCATCCATGTCCAAGCAATTATGAGAAAGATACTGATCAAATCCCATTTGGCTTCCCATAAACACACAATTTAGCCTTAAATAAAAAAAAATTGTGACTGGAAATATGACAATTTCATATATAATATGACTAAATATTAGGCCGAATATTATTCTGTCTCTTTCTCACACACTACACTGTCACCCAACCTGAAATGCCTCACATCCACAATTGGTTGTGTGCATCTGTGACAAAGTGACCTGTTGCTGTTGGTAATCGCAGCACAAACACTCACATACAAACACCACAACTTTAAAAAACTTTCATCCTCTGTAACCCCCTACTGAGGGGATGTGGGGGCACATACACATTACAGTCTTTCACACATGCAAACATCCCCTCCACTTTCATCCTCTGACTATATTTCCTGCTGTGCCTAACAAGTAAACATATAGCTAGGTTTTGGTTTCTTTTTGTCTGGTCTTAGGTTTTAAAAACTTACCTGTGTTCGGGTGTTTGCAGGTGTAGTGCTCAATGTCGACCCCCTTGGCTGAAGTCCACTACACCCCTTCGCGTGCACGCGGACAGTACCGTCGAGTTTCCTGTAGATGGCACTAAAACACGGAAAGTTCGGTCAAATGCTCCCTGATCCTCACACCAAACGTTCAATTTGACAAAAATGTATACAGTTATCTGGAGATGGCGGTATAAACTCAGTAATCATTTGCTTTTTAAACCCTCTTGCCTTGATTCCATCCCCTTGAAAGAGTCACTAAATGTTCTGCACTAAAGTGCTTATAGTGCAGGTAGTGTGCGAGCGATCTACTGCAGTGTGAGCACTTCAAGTTCATTACTGAACTCTGCCCCTCGCTGATACACTACCACATTTCCCACCACACCTCACACTTCGTTATATCGCTAATGGACTGTCTACACAAAAACTCATGCTCACTTGCTCACTTTTCACCTCACACTTTGTTATTGCACTAATAGACTGTTTACACAAAACTATGCTCATTTGCACACTGCTCTCTCTTTATTGCTGCTCACCATTAACTTATTACCATTGTATATATACCCGTTTTCTGTTTATAATAATATCAATATATTATGTTCACCATTCACATCCTTCTGTAAATCTTACAGTATATAGTAATAGTATAGTAATAGGCATCTGTAAATCATGTTCACAGTACATATATACTCACCTGTATATTATTGTTCATCTGTAAATCATGTTCACAGTACATATATACTCACCTGTATATTATTGTTCATCTGTAAATCATGTTCATAGTACATATATACTCATCTGTACATTACTGTTCATAGTACATATTTATCCATCTGTATATAATATTCATAATACATATATGTAAACTGTTTATAGTCCTATATTACCATTCTATTTAACTATGTAAATCATGTAAAAACTGTATATCCTGCACTTGCTGTTATTGCACTCTGGTTAGACCCAGACTGCATTTCATTGCCTTGTACTTGTACATGTGTAATGACAATAAAGTTGAATCTAATGTAATCTAATCTAAAATGGGTACACTTCCTGATACACTTCCTCTGATACACTTCCCTTACGATAAAAAAATATATTTTAAAATATATTTAGAAGATTATTTCAAAATATACAACAAATCGCGAACAAATCTATTTGCTTAATACATATATATATATATATATATATATATATATATATATATATATATATATATATATATATACATTCTTCAATACGTCCTACCTCTGATTGATGTCCCACCTCTGCTCCCTACTCTTACCACATATAACAATCATCCGCAAACATCATAGTCCACGGAGACTCCTGTGTGACCTCCTCGGTCAACTTGTCCATCACCAATGCAAATAAGAAAGGGCTCAGAGATGATCCTTCAAGCAGTCCCACCTCCACCTTAAACCAGTCTGTGGCTCCTACTGCACACTTCACTGCTGTCACACTTTCCTCATATATGTCCTGCACCAGCCTCACATACTTCTCTGACACACCTGACTTCCTCATACAATACCACAACTCCTCTCTCCACCCTGTTGTACGCTTTCTCTAAATCCACACACGATGCAACTCCTTCTGACCTTCTCTATACTTCTCCATCAATATTCTCAAAGCAAATAATGCGTCTGTAAAGCTCTTCCTCTGCATGAAACCATACTGCTGCTCACAGATGGTCACCTCTTCTCTCAGCCTGGCTTCCACTACTCTTTCCCATAACTTCATGGTGTGACTGATCAACATAATTCCCCTGTAGTTACTGCAGGTCTGCACATCTCCCTTATTCCTAAAAAAACGGTACCAGCACACTCCTTCTCCATTCCTCAGGCATCCTCTTAACTTCTAAAATCTTATTAATCTAGTTAAAAAGTCCACTGCCATCTCTCCTAAACATCTCTATGCTTCCACTGTAACCTCAGTCACCAGATATTTACATTGTAAATCATGACTGTACTGCAATGCACAGTCATAGTACATATATATTCATATTACATATATATTATTTGTATATTATGTTCTTAGTACATATATATTAATCTGTATACTACATTTATAGTACATATACATCTTTAAATTACTGTTTATAGTCTATTTATGTTTATAGTCTACAGCACTTGCTGTTATTGCACTCTGGTTAGACCCAGACTGCATTTCGTTGCCTTGTACTTGTACATGTGTAATGACAATAAAGTTGAATCTAATCTAATCTAATCTAATCTAATCATCAAGAACCATGAGACGGCTTTCAGACAAGTAATGCAGTGGATAATGGACTTGTGCAGACTCAACAACTCTGGTGTTCACACCTGTGGAGAACCTCACCTGATCTCTCAAATCCTCCAGTATTGTGAATAACCAAACACACACTTTATACACACTTTTATCCTCACAACCAGACTATTTCTTCCTTAAAATTTTCCCAAAGCTGAAGAGTTGCAATCTGGAAACATATTACCTGAATCGTCATTAAGGCTTATTTATGCTGTGCAGGTGCTTGTGTGGATTTATAGGGTAGTGGTCATCACATCTGGTTTACACACAGAAGGTCCTGGGTTCAACTCCCAATGCAGCTAGCAAATCGGAATGAGGTTTATGTATATGTCACAAATTGTTACTCGATCCTGGAAATAAATTAACAAATTTGCACGTTACTGCATTGTGCTTGTAACAGCAATGGAGAAAAAGCATTCCAAAATTAGAAGAAAAAGGCCAAGGGCACGACTCCACTGGGCCTCGAAATCAGAACCTTCTGCGTTTAAAGCAGATGTGATGACTGCCACACTATGGAACCTGTTGCTGACAAGGCTGATGTGCATAAATAGAATTTTTTTTTTTACAATTTTTCTTAAAAAAATAAAAATAATAGTAAATATAAAGTAATAATAATCCTGCTAGCAGGAAATTAGTATCAGAGGCTCAAGAGCATGGCTCCACTGGGGGCCGAATACAAGACCTTCTGCATGCAAAGCAGACATGATGACCACTACACTTAGGAACCGGTTACTTGGAAGGTTGATGTCCAATGTGCATAAATAGGAACATTTTTCAAAATCTCAGTGGAACAATGTGAATTAAAGTTAGAAAACTCACTCAAATGTCCCCATGTTTTGCCCAATAATAGTTTTAGTCATTTAAATGAGTTTCTTTTTCTAACTTTGCTCTGTGTTTCACTACAGGAATCGCTCTGGGAGAGACCAACTATGGAAGCTCCTATGACACCACATCTGTCTTAACAGGTCGACCCGTCTGTCCCCCTCTTACAATGTCATTCACACTTTCTTCCCATGAACAACCACATCAAGCTCTCTCAGCATATCCAGATTTAAATGAGTACAGGGAGGTCGCATCTCACCCATGTCCTTCTTCATATGGAGGAACCATCTCGGGCAGGGACCTTCACCTGATGGTCATCGTGCGCATGGGCCCTGTAACCGCAATGGACAAAAAGCATTTAGAATCCGAGACTCAAGGGCATGGCTCCACTGGGCCTCGAACCCAGGACCTTCTGCGTGTAAAGCAGACGTGATGACCACTACACTATGGAACCTGCTGCTGAGAAGGTTGATGTCCAATGTGCATAAATAGAAACATGTCTCTCAAACTCTAACTGGAAAAATATAAATTAAACTTAGAAAACTCATTGACTAAGTTGTCACAATCATCTCCACTGTTTTGAGCGTGTTAAGCTCCAGGTTTTTATGACTGCACCATGTCTCTCAGGTCTTTCTTCACTGAAGCAGGGTCGTTGGCTGAAAACTGATTTTCCAGCTTTTTAGAGTAGCTCCTCTTAGACACTCTATGAGGATCAATGATGAGGATTAATCTTCCTCATATTAATAATTTAATCATGTACTACAGAATTTGAAAATAACTTAACCGAGAACAGAAATCTGAGGGTACATTGGGAAGAAGTTTCCCAAAACTGGATTGTTGCAATCTGAAAACATGTTACCTGAATCATTATTTCTGCTTATTTATGCTGTGCAGGTGATTGTGTGGATCCATAGGGTAGTGGTCATCACATCTGCTTTACATGCTGAACGTTCTGGCTTCAACTCCCAGTGGGACCATGCAGGTTGTAAACATGAATAAAGTTTATATATTACAAATTGTTACTCAATCCTGGAAATAAATGAACAGTTTTGCATGTTTCTGCATTGTGCTTTTAACAGAAATGGAGAAAAAACATTCCAAAATTAGAAGCCAAGGGCTTGGCTCTACTGGGGATCAAACCCAGGACCTTCTGCATGTAAAGCAGATGTGATGACCACTACACCATGGAACCTGCTGCTGACAAGCCTGATATCCAATGTGTATTAATAGAAATATTTTCGAGATTTTTCTTAAACAAAAATAAAAATACAAGTAAATCCTGCTAGTAGGAAATTAAAATCAGAGGCTCAAGAGCATATCTCCACTGTGGGTCAAACCCAAGACCTTCTGCATGTAAAACAGACATGATGACCATTACACTCCAGTATTAACAATCAATGGCTGTTTCTTCCAATGTTATAAATCACTATATACTGCTCCTTTATCTGCTGACACTTCAACATTAGAGGCCTTTTTCAAAATGTATGTATTCCTACAATAAGTGTAGGTACAGCATTACAATTGGATGAGTTTATATCTGATACAGAAATAGCCTTAGCAAGTCTGCCTTCTGGTAAATCACCTGGACCAGGATACGAAAATCTTAGCAAAAACTCTGACCTGCCGTCTGGAGAAAGTTCTGCCTTGTGTTATTTCACCTGAACAAACAGTCTTCATCAAGAACAGATACTCTTCTTGTAATATTGGGCGCATGTTGAATGTTATATATAACCCATCTCTATCTGACACTTCTTTAGAGGTGGAGGAGCAGAAGGTGGAGAAGCAGAAGTTGAGGAGCAGAAGGTGGAGGATCAAAAAGAACAGACTGAAGTCCTTTGGACTTTTGGAGACTTTAGAGAATGTGAGAAAATGTATAACTGTGTGTAGATAATCAGGTAAAATATTATTTAGGAGTCTGACTTTGTTGAAGGTGTTTATGTCTCACCATAAATCTGATTATCACGAATCACACAGCACAACTTACTCAAAAGTCTAATGCTGAATGTTTCCTGTTTTTTTTATCCTAAAGAAATGTAAATGAAGTGATGAACACACTGGATGTTGTTGTTCTGTAGACAGTCACACTGCTGCTGAGAAATCTGGACTGTACTGTGGATGAAGGACGTGTATGAAGCGTTCCTGAGATTTGGGACTGTCCTCACTGCACACGTCATTTATAACTACTGATCCTTACATTTTCCTTCGTTCTCAGTAACTTGGGGTTTCCTCCCTGTACTCAGCTGGAGTATTTTCTGAACGTGGAGAGCTCTGATATTGTGAACCTCTAACATGTTTGATGTGCACTCTTTGCTTTGTGTTTCTGCTCGCTGTCCCATACAGGTCATGATGGAGAACGGACGCTCAAAAGGCTTCGGTATGTGACGTTTTCATGTCCTGATGAGGCTCGAGTAGACATCGTGGAGATGAACGGCAGGGTGCTGGGCAGCAGGACTGTGTACTTAAGTCCCTCTCAGACCACCCAGGGACGAAGTCACGGCATGAAGGTAGAAACCATCTCGCCTTCAAAACCCTGCCCAGACCCAAGACCCAACGCCAACAAGAACATCCATCCACAGAGTGAGTCAAAGCCGTCCGATTAGTTTTGTTTTAACTATTCTGATTCTATTTCCAGTGTGTTTTATAGAGACCTTCATGATCTGGAGCAGGTTTTGGTCACAGCTGTGTTTGGTCACATGTAATAATTGGTTTAATACTGAGTGATTGATCAGTGTGTATTATTAAAGTCAGCAATGCAAACACACACATGCACTCAAACATTGGATGCTGAATTTGTTCTGTTTTCTGTAGGAATTAGGATTAGATCCTCTATTATACCAGAACCAGTGTACACTTGCAGCAAGTTTCTGCTCTCAGAAAATGACCTTTAAATAAAAGTGCTTCATTGTTCATTCACCAGTGAGACCAGAACCTTGATGATAAAAGAACACAGCTGTTCTGTTTATATTATAGGATACAGACAGTGCTTGTTATTTCTCATGGTTTTCTACATGAGAGTGATGTAATGCTCATGTTTTTGCTTTCTGTATCTCCTCACTCACTTCTACAGGTGGTACTGCACAATGGACGGTCCAAAGGCTTTGGATTTGTCTGATATTCCTCTCTGGATGAAGACACTAATGCCATCAGAGAGTTGAATGGAAAGCTGGTGAGCAGGAGGTCACTGTGTATCACTATGGCTGAGCAGTGGACAGAGAGCAGCCGCCACACCAAGCCCTACCTCCATCCATCCAGGAACATGCAGTGGTTCCATCTACAGCGTAAGTCATACTGTCCTCATAATGTCCTACAAAACTTTACTAAACACACACTGTGTACCGTCAAACACACACATTATGTAAAGTAACACATCTCTGTTTTTCACTTTCAGGTCATCGTGCTGTCGTTCTGCTCCACTGAATTCATCATTTTATTTATTTTGCTTTTATTTATTATTTCTTTCTCTTTTTTACAGAAATAGTTTTATTACTGTAAATAAATATGTAAATAACTAACAGTAATGAAGGTGTTTCATTATTGATCATTCATAAAATTCCCTCTTAATACATGAGAACTTTCATTAGAACTGAAAGAGACGGCGCTGTGAAAAGAGAACAGTAATAACAGAGTTGTGTTCGTGAAAACCCTGGAAACAGATCATGTAAATACACTACTCTGACGCTGACACCATTTATTTAATGGATGAATAAAATTGATCTGAAATAAATTCAAATATTTAAGCTGTAATACTGCACTGTATTTAACTTATTATTATTATTATTATTATTATTATTATTATTATTATTATTATTATATTGTTATAATTTTAAATGTATTGATAGATTTTATTTTGAAACTTTATATTTTATGTTTTATTTCAGTTAATACATTTTTTATTGTATTTAATTTGTGTCGGTTTATGTTCTAATCTCTAATATACACTAAAAGCCTTTATATTTATAAATGTGTATTTAAATCACAGATATAAAAAAATTAATAATATGTAAAAAGATCTAATATCTACCAAAAAAATCACTCAGTGTTGATTTAAGATGTTTGGACATTTAATCCAGCTCATAAATCCTATAAAACATGCAGCATTAAACATGAACTTCCAGCAGATGAACATCTCATAATACTGTCTGGAAGTGAGAAATGTACAGGTTGTTTTTACTCCATACACATGAACTTACTTTGATCAGAAACACAATCATACTCCAAATCAATTAATCAATAAAGTCAATAAAAGAATCCCAAACTGCTGTGTGTCTTGTCCTCGCTATTAATGACGTCATTAGAGCTCCACTACTTCTAATGACCTGCTGTGACAGTGAGCTCTAATACACATCACACTGCCACCTACTGGTCATTTATGATTCTGCAACATTTATAGAGTCACTCCGGTCAACTTCCGGTTCTCAACTCGGATTCACTCGCTTTATACACAGTTTACAGCCGTTTTTATCTTATTTATGACTGTAATATCACTCTTCTCTCAGGAACAACAGAAAAGCTGTGAAGACATGATATTTTATCCGCTCTTTACCTCTGTAATGTGCGCATGCGCATAGTGTCAGGTTAAAAGAGACCGGGTTACGTCACAGACGGAGGGCGGGGCATCTGCCTGTGACGTCACAGTAAGGCAACGTCTATAATTGGAAACGTCTCTGTTTCTCTCATTTCCAGATTTTTGCTTGTGAGTAAAGAGGCATAAACATGGAGCTCTTCAGAAGGTTTAGAGATTTTCAAACCAGAAGATCAAGAAAACTAAGCAGATTGCTGAAATGAAGGAGAAGCTGGAACACATGGAGAAAGTAGAGAAAGACTTGGATGCATTTTCTCTTCTAATAATAGAGAAGATAACAGAAGAGAAAGAAGAGAAAGCCATTCTGCTACAGACGGTGCAAAAGCTGGAGGCTACTTTGGCTTCTGAGCGAAAGCAGCAGGAACAGGACATAACTGAGAGAAGCCAGAGCTGGGCGAGAGAACAAAAACAACTGGAGGAACGTGTTGCTCAGCTTGAGTTTATTTTGGAGCAGACCACCATGAAGCTACAGTCTTCCTTGAAAATCAATGAGGAACTGGAGAAAACTGTAGACTGTGAGAGAGAGCTGGACAAGAGAACAAACGAAAGTGGAGAAACATGTTGCTCAGCTTGAGGTCACTTTGGATCAGACCACCATGGAGCTCCAGTCTTCCCTGAAAATCCATGAGGAACTGGAGAAAACTGTAGAATGTGAGAGAGAGCTGGAAGAGAGAACAAAAACGACTGGAGGAACATGTTGCTCAGCTTAAGCTCACTTTGGAACAGACCACCATGGAGCTCCAGGATACTCAGAATCACTGTGAGAAAATAAAAATAGTGCAGAGCAGGAGAGAGATCATTTGATCAGAGAGAAAGAGCGACTGGAGGAACGTGTTGCTCAGTTTGAGCCCACGTTGGATTTTAAAGAAAACAGGAGGATGAAAGAGAGAAAACTAAACTTGACATAGAGGAGAGGAACAACTTACAGCTTCAGACCAACAGGGGGCTCCAGGATACCCAGAATCTCTGTGAGGAAGAAAAGAAGACTTCAGAGAATAAAACAGATCATTATATGAGAGTCCGAGGCGATGGGAGGAAATTGTTGCTCAGCTGAGACAAGAAAACATTCAAAAGAAAAGGAGAAATAGAAAAAAAAGAAGACGACAAGAGAAACAGAGAGTCTGAACATGCCTTTTTCCTCTTTCTGTTTCTCTTATGGCTATTTATGATAGTTTTACACTTATAGTCAATAGTATAAAGCTGAGTGTAAAGCTATTGTATCTTGTAGATCGTCTCGTCTTTTGATCATTTTTTATTTCTGTCTTGTCAAATCTTTTTTTATCTTTTTTTAAATCTTGATTTTAATCTTTTACTACAAAGAGTCACAATAAACACTAATAACAACCATTATTTTTGTCTTCCTTACAAACACCGTATGACCTCCTCATGGATTCTTCCACTTAGTTTATATCGCTCTTGTGGGGCAGGGGGCTGTGGCTCGGGGTCATAATGCTGAGGGGGAGGGAGGTCAGGAGGAGAGGAAACTGGTCCTCAGTGCCACATTGTGCAAAACACCACACACCCTGATAATCTTACACACTTTTTCCGGGTGGTATAAAAGTCTTCCACCTGAGACATCCAGAGCTCCACATCTGCATTTCTGGAGGTGAGGAGCATCTGAGGGGTGAAGCCTCTGTCACCTGTCATATTATAGACTACATCAGGACAATGTTTACAATTTCTACATGTTGTTAAAGTCACCAAGAAGCCAGTCATCACGTCCTGCAGCTGCATAGATCACATAGATCCAGGAGCACAGCTGTAGGAATCTAAATCAGATTATTATCCAGTCATCATCATGGGCGAAATCATCATGGTCCCTGGAGACTCTTTCTCCTTAATCTTCCATTGGTGTAATCCTCCAGCAGTGCCATCATGCAGCATTACACACGGGGGTCACCACAGCATTTATATGTTTACAGTAATTACACTGATCATTAACACCTTGGCAAAATCAGCATGAATTAGTGGCATCATCACCAGTGATACAATTTGAAGATGAAAATGTGACATGTGAACACGTTTCTTCATGCCAGTTTTGTCATGAACATCATTATAGTTAGGACTGAAAATGAGAACATAAAGAGAGTAACGACTGTGTGAGAGCGTAATGGCTGCATTTCCAGATTTATTGAAGGAAAATATGTCGTTATTTACACTGTGTTCTGCAGTTATCTAATGGTAGGGGATTTGATGTTCTCCTGTATTCCATGCAGTCGGGCATCTCCTCCTCCTGCGCTCCCGTAGTGGAATGTGATGGTGAGACGCCGCTGATTACAAATTTAGAGTGAATTTTTATTTAACATTTGAGTTGGATTTTATAAGAAGGTGTTTATGAAACAACTATCACTCAGTACAAACCCAAATAACCTGCAGGATTTCATCTTCATGATCACAACACTTCAAACAAAACATCTACAGTACATACAGGATTCAGGGCCATTTTTCAATATTTATATGTTACGGTAATTTTGTATTATTTATATTAGGAGTCTTTAACGACTCTGTGCATATGTTTAAAAAAAATGACCATGTTACTGTATGTACAATGATACTAATTGTGTTCATGTATTACAAACACTTTATTAGGAGCACCTCAGAGGCGATTTCTTTAAGACTGCAAGGGAAGCTCGGCTTCCCTTATAATGTCACAAAATTAATGGTCAAATATGTACTATTGTATTAACATTTTATTGACTAAAAATGCGTTAGAAAACGTTCATCTCAAAGACGAGTTTGTTCAGAATCAATTACATATAGCAGGTCGGCTGACTCGATTTCCTTCTCATACATTCCCGCAGCGTCACAGTGCATTTCCCTATTGAAGCCCAGCGTCCATTGACTTCAATGGGGCTGCTTTGAATGGTTTTTTTCAGCGCTTCGAAACTAGACGGTCATTGGATAAACGCTGCGATTATGTCCCGCCCACGGATGCGCAGCGTCTCTGGGGGTGAATGGGGAGTGGGCTGGCCCGGACTCCGAGCTTCTGCGTGATGATTGGAGGGTCTGTCGAAAGACTGCATCTCCTTTTGACTGACAGCGATTCTGTACTATAAGGAATCACTGAAGCTATTCGCGCTCAGTCCCATCATGATTTCTCAAGTTCAGTCAAAATAAAAACTGCTGCAACCTATTTCTTTGATATTTGCTTGGCGAAATTGCTTGATTTTCATCATAAATTTCACACAATTATACACCACATTCCTTGTTTCAGTTTTACAGAGTTTAATATTTTTTTTTTAGATCGTTCATTCATTCATTCATTCCTTCATTCATGGCCATCACTTTGATTCAGGAAGACTGAGGTCAGAACTTTAAGTCCTGTATTCAGATCAGGACTTGCAGGGTAACAGGGGAAAGCTGTGTGATTACTTGGTGTTCCTTAAAGACATGGAGTTGGACAGTGCAATGCCTCAGCTTTACAAACTGTTCTCATTAGTGACAACAATTGGAGCTACATCTGCAGGTGTAGAAAGGAGCTTCTCCTGTTTAAAGCGACTCAAGTCCTACACCCGAAACACAATGGGCCAAGGCCGTTTAAGCAGCCTAGCTCTGCTGGCCATTGAGAGGACACTGGTCAAGTCACTTGAAAAGACTCCTAGTTGGTACGACAGGGTCACAGACCATTTTCTTGAAAAGGAACGTAGGGCAGAATTTACTTTTAAATAAATAGACAATTTTATGATGTAGGCCGAAAATGAGCTTCCCCTCTCTGACAGACCAGTAGCCGCCACTGGAGCACCTATATATTCATATACACTGTGTGTGTGTGTGTGTGTGTGTGTGTGTGTGTGTGTGTGTGTGTGTGTGTGTGTGTGTGATTATTTGTACAAAGAGTTCCGTCTCATCACTTTCATTATTTTAGATCAAACATGTGCCCTACTACTATCAGGTAAAATACAATGTACTCGTGGGAAAAAACACAAAAAACAAAGTGTCCAAAAAAACTTACGACCCCCAGGCTGAAATAGTCCACGCAGAAACAAAACAGAGTAAGAACAGGAGCTTTGAGGGTTGGGATTTGGACTGTAGTTTATGTTAACAGTCTGCTACACTGACTCAGGACTACAGTTTGTATCTGATCATCACTTCACCTCAACATCATTTAGCTGTAATAAATGGACATTCAGTGAAACCCAGATGAGGACGGGTTCCCTCTGGTTCCTCTAAAGTTTTCTTCCTTATGCCGTCTCGGGGAGTTTGTTCTTGCTGCAGTCGCCACCGGCTTTTTCATCAGAGACAAACTTACACATAAAGAACATCATATTTATTTGTA
>NC_060887.1:1356590-1380051 GCF_014805685.1 Silurus meridionalis | reverse complement strand
AGAATAAGGAGAAAGAGTCTCCAGGGACCATGATGATTTCTTGGCCCATGATGATGACTGGATAATAATCTGATTTAGATTCCTACAGCTGTGCTCCTGGATCTATGTGCTGAATTGGGTCCAGTACTACAGAGGAAAACACACCAGAACCATGCCATCCCCGTCCAAATACAGGTCCTCACCACTCTGGGGTTAATGACAACAGGTTGTTTCTAGTGGGAAATGGCAGACAGCGAAATACTTTATATAAATATTATATATAATTAACTTTTTCACAAAGACCTTCATTAGATATAATATAATTCTATTAAATCTCATGCTATAGGTCTGGTATCTGCCCCTGAGTGTCATAATGCCTGTCATTTTGGATGTTATTATTAAGGTGTGTAGTCAATACATCAGGTTTCCCTTCACTGTGCAAGAACAGGCTGAAATTAAAATGCACTTTGCAGCAATGTTCAGTTTTCCAAATGTAATTAACACAATTGACTGCACTCATATTTCTGTAAAGACTCCATATGAAAAGGATTTTGTATATGTTAATAAACAGCATATGATTTCTGTTGAAGGTGCAAGTCATATGTGACTCTAACACGACCCTCACAAACATTGTTGCACGCTGACCTGCTTCAGCACATGATTCCTTTATCCTGACACATAGCAGTGTAGGGAACAGACTACAGGCAGCTGCAGGACGTGATGACTGGCTTCTTGGTGACTTTAACAACATGTAGAAATTGTAAACATTGTCCTGATGTAGTCTATAATATGACATGGGACAGAGGCTTCACCCCTCAGATGCTCCTCACATTCTTAAATGCAGATGTGGAGCTCTGGATGTCTCAGGTGGAAGACTTCTATACCACCCGTTAAAAGTGTACAAGATGATCAGGGTGTGTGGTGTTTTGCACAATGTGGCACTGAGGACCAGTTTCCTCTCCTCTGACCTCCCTCTCAGCATTATGACCCCGAGCCACAGCCCCTGCCCCACAAGGTGGAAGAATCCATGAGGAGGTCATACGGTGTATGAAAGGAAGACAAAATCAGGGTTTAACTTCATCTTTTAATAATTGTGCAATTTTACTTTTGTCACATTTTCCCAAAAGTTTATCATGTGGATTTTAATTATTTAGTTTAAAAGCATCCTCCAGTTAAGAAACACTGATTTAGAATCAGGATTTAAATGATGTCGAACACTTCAATAAACAAGTGATTTCATATTTTAGATTTTTATTGATTTTATTAATTATTATTGGACATGGAGGTTTAGCTTTCAGTTCCTGTCCTTGATTTTTTTTACTGGAATGGGTGATAGTTGTCTGATCCAGTGCGGCAGGGGAGCAGATATAGAACTGTGAGACTTCAGTGCAGACCACACCCCAACGTGTAACCTCAAATCCCCATCGTGACATCTCGATAAGAATACCATTGAGTCTGCTCCGATTGTGTGAAGTTTGTGACAAAGGATAGGACGAGAATTCCAATCACGATGTTTCGCTGGTTCAGTTGTCCATAGAACATAGCCACAGAAGGTGATGGTGTAGTACGTTACAAAGGTGCTTTTCATGACAAATTCCGTGAAGAGAAATCTGTGAGTTCTCGGAGCAACCAGCGAGCGGGCAGGAACTCCAAACGATTGGGCAAGGGTAATAGCCCTACGCACATGATAGATACGGGTGATCAGCTGAAGTCCAGCAGGAAGATCATAGACAGAGTTCTGGATGGAATCTAGCCACATTCCATCTGGGGAGAACATGTCAGCGTGGTGCAGAATGTCCATCACCGGTCTGAACTGGTCCGCATCAGTTTCCCAAACGAATTCGTCCTTTTCTGGAGGAAACCTGAACCATTTACGGGGAAAATGAGGGAACCGTTTACAGGTGGGCTGCTCCAGGCACCACAGGCAGTGCTTTTGAAGAAGAAGGCAAAAACAAGCATCGCAGGGAGCTCTAGAGGTGTCAAAGTCGAAGCGATACCCCTCAGCACATGCTTCAATGTACCCACAAGTGGCTCGACGCAGACGCATACCTTGCAGAAGCCACCTTTGTTCACCAGCTGCCATGTTCCTGCACACAGCATAAAATACACACAACAACAACATGATTTATATACGATATAATCAAAGAATCAGAATTTAAGCATAGAAAGAGTTTAGTGATTTTAGTTATAAGGAAACGTTTGTTACAGTCATTTTTTCTCATTGACTAGGGCCATAATCCCTCCATCCAAATCCACATAGATGTTTTGATCCATATCTGTGGAGATGTTTTCTGTAGAAGACTCTTCACCTGTAATTTTATACACTGGGAGCTGTACGTATTGTCTAAACAATGACAAGGAATTCCACAACAGATAAAACATGCCACGGCTGCAAGGATTATTAAAATTGTAGTCCCAGTCTGACCCTATTCTACTCTATTTATTAGTATATTATGTTAATTATACTTGGAGTAAACAGGTTACATGAGTTTGATTAAAATATGGGCTAAATAGGTTAAATTAAGCTACTTCATTGTATCTAATAGATTCTATACTAATTATTAGGTCAATTTGATGGATCCATTTAAAAAGCTAAACTATAAAAGCTAATCTTAGCTAGCACTAGTTACCCATGCTAATGTCGCTAAATAATTGACTTTGTACTTTTCGAGTCTTCTACTAAATAATCTACAATATTCTGCCATAATTATTTAGACGACTTACCAGGTACCTGTATAAAGAAATGTTCAATAGAAGAGAATTTGTAATGTTTTTTTAGTTGCTGCTAATCGCTGCTGCTTCTTGCTGCTGTTTGTTTGTTTGGTGGTTGTCAATTTTAGTGTCTCTTTACTTACAATTGGTGAATTCACAAATGAGAAACAAAAGCACACTCTGACTTATGTAGACGTGTCACACTGTCACATCACACCTAGATGCCCCGCCCTCACCAGTGACATCATCATGTCTTTCACTTTATTTCTCTCTCTCTCTCTCACACACACACACACACACACACACACACACACTCACTCTGCACATGTACAGATTACAGAGGGAAGATTACGCACAATCCGGAAGTTGACCCGAGTGACTATATGAATGTTGTAGAATCATAAATGACCAGATGAAGCTGACTGAGGTGAACCCCTGAAACTAACCCAGGAACAGAGTAGAAACATTCTGACCACCTAAGGGGGGTAAATCCCGAATCCCCCCAAAAAATATTTAAAAAAATCGCACTCTCTATTATATGTATTCTCTATTATATGAAAATATATGTATGTATACCTAAAATAATTGTTTAAGTAAAATAAACACAACATAAAACTGCATTTAGAAACAGTTGAGTTCCCCTCTCCTTCCTCACAGTGGTTTGACCCACTGCCTGCTTTCCCAGTTCATCTCACCTTCTCTACACACACGAGTCAGGTGTGTGTCTGCGCCTCAATTAATGTTCAACTCCATTAACAAGAGGATTTTATTCACCTTAAATAAAGCGATTCTCTTTAATGTAGTTGATGCAGACTCATTCATAAATTAGTTGCGGCAAAAATGCTGATTTCGGATGTAATTTTCCATGAATCTGCTCTATTAGAGATTAAAATATCACTTATCTAGTGAACGTTAGCTTGTTTACAATAGCTTGTAGCATAGTGCACTGACACTAACACACCAAAGCCGTTTACCATGCAGTGTTTTATTTGGGACGACAAGGTATAATGTTTACATTAACACACAATTAGCATATTGTTTATCTGTGCATTTACTAAATGATCACTGTGCTACATCCCAACTGACCCACTGTATTTTTATAATCAGTTTCTATTCTGTTCTTAAATGTTTTAATTTGTAAATAAAATGTTAAACCCTTTTTTTTAATTCCTTGTTTTTATTGTTGTGATTATTTTTTTTATGATAGTTTTACTTTATTTATGTAAAGAGCTTTGAATTACCATTGTAATTGACGCAGTCTCCATGCTACAATAATAATGATAGAAACAAAGTTTTTCACTGTGGGGACACCGTGTCTTTATACTGTAAGTACAATTTGACTGTATTATTTGTGTCCCCCTTCAAAAATTGCTTATGAGAAATTTTATATTCATTGTCCCCACTACTGTTAAATGAAATTTACGCCCATGGCCGTACCCCTACATGCACTGTGTTTTCTTCATGTAAACAATGAGTCACGCATCAAAAAAGGTTAAAAACCACTGCCTTATGGGTAATAAAAGACCAATAATCAGGATCTCAGGTCTACATTCCTTACTATTGAAGTAAACAGGACCAATACAGAACAGTTCATCAGACAGGAAGTCACTTATAGTTACTCAAGTACAGTAACGAAGTACATTTACTCAAACACTTTACATCACACACACACACACACACACACACACACACACACACACACACACACACACACACACACTCTTGTGACCTACACGGACTATTCAGTTGAATAAATCAGAACACTGATACACACATGAGCACACAGTTTTAAACTTTGCTTTTCAGTAGACTACAGTGGACAAAATGAACAAAGCACTAAAGCTGCAAGAAAATACCTCAACTTCAGTTTCTGTCAAATTCCTTTTCTTTAAGGACATCAAACATCACTGACTTTACTAAAGTGGATTTCAAGAAAAAAAATACCATCATTGAATGCTCTCTGTGATGAAGAGACATTAGACATGATTGAAATTCAAAATCTTTATTTATTTAATAGTGTTTATTGTGTCTCGCTGTAGTAAAAGTGTTCAGACTCTCTGTTTCTCTTGTCGTCTTCTTTTTTTTCTATTTCTCCTTTTCTTTTGAAGGTTTTCTTGTCTCAGCTGAGCAACAATTTCCTCCCATCGCTCTCGGACTCTCATATAATGATCTGTTTTATTCTCTGAAGTCTTCTTTTCTTCCTCACAGAGATTCTGGGTATCCTGGAGCCCCCTGTTGGTCTGAAGCTGTAAGTTGTTCCTCTCCTCTATGTCAAGTTTAGTTTTCTCTCTTTCGTCCTCTTGTTTTTCTTTAAAGTCCAACGTGGGCTCAAACTGAGCAACACGTTCCTCCAGTCGCTCTTTCTCTCTGATCAAATGATCTCTCTCCTGCTCTGCACTATTTTTTACTTTCTCACACTGATTCTGAGTATCCTGGAGCTCCATGGTGGTCTGTTCCAAAGTGACCTCAAGCTGAGCAACGTGTTCCTCCACTTTCTTTTGCTCTCTCGTCCAGCTCTTTCTCTCACATTCCACATTTTTCTCCAGTTCCTTAAGGATTTTCAGGGAAGACTGGAGCTCCATGGTGGTCTGTTTCAAAGTGGCCTCAAGCTGAGCAACGTGTTCCTCCACTTTCTTTTGCTCTCTCGTCCAGCTCTCTCTCTCACAGTCCACAGTTTTCTCCAGTTCCTCACTGATTTTCAGGGAAGACTGGAGCTCCATGGTGGTCTGATCCAAAGTGACCTCAAGCTGAGCAACACGTTCCTCCAGTTGTTTTTGTTCTCTCGCCCAGCTCTGGCTTCTCTCAGTTATATTCTGTTCCTGCTTCTTTCGCTCAGAAGCCAAAGTAGCCTCCAGCTTTTGCACCGTCTGTAGCAGAATGGCTTTCTCTTCTTTCTCTTCTGTTATCTTCTCTATCATTAGAGAAGAAAATGCATCCAAGTCTTTCACTACTTTCTCCATGTGTTCCAGCTTCTCCTTCATTTCAGCAATCTGCTTAGTTTTCTTCGTTCTTCTGGTTTGAAAAATCTCTCTCAACCTTCTGAAGAGCTCCATGTTTATGCCTCTTTACTCACAAGCAAAACCTCGGAAATGAGAGAAACAGAGACGTTCCCAATTATAGACGTTGCCTTACTGTGACGTCACAGGAGATGCCCCGCCCTCCGTCTGTGACGTAACCCGGTCTCTCTTAACCTGACACTATGCGCATGCGCATATTACAGAGGTAAAGAGCGGATAAAATATCATGTCTTCACAGCTTTTCTGTTGTTCCTGAGAGAAGAGCGATATTACAGTCATAAATAAGATAAAACGGCTGTAAACTGTGTATAAAGCGAGTGAATCCGAGTTGAGAACCGGAAGTTGACCGGAGTGACTCTATGAATGTTGCAGAATCATAAATGACCAGTAGGTGGCAGTGTGATGTGTATTAGAGCTCACTGTCACAGCAGGTAATTAGAAGTAGTGGAGCTCTAATGACGTCATTAATAGCGAGGACAAGACACACAGCAGTTTGGGATTCTTTTATTGACTTTATTGATTAATTGATTTGGAGTATGATTGTGTTTCTGATCAAAGTAAGTTCATGTGTATGGAGTAAAAACAACCTGTACATTTCTCACTTCCAGACAGTATTATGAGATGTTCATCTGCTGGAAGTTCATGTTTAATGCTGCATGTTTTATAGGATTTATGAGCTGGAATAAATGTCCAAACACCTCAATTCAACACTGAGTGATTTTTGTAGTTTGGTAGATATTAGATCTTTTGATGTATTATTCTTTTTTAAATATCTGTGTTTTAAATACACATTTATAAATATCAAGGCTTTTACTGGGTAATAAATTAAAACATAAAGTCATAATTTACTGAAATGAAATTGAGAAACATCAAAATACAACAAAAAATAAATAAAAATGACTATCAATATGTTTAAAACTAAAATAAATCTGGTTCGGACAGTTAAATACAGTGCAGTATTACAGCCTTATTTCATGTTCATTTTATAAACACAGTTTGTCATTATAATATTAATAATAATAATAATAATAATAATAATAATATATTATATTTTATAATAATACTTTATTGCAATAGGGTGCTTTAGTACCTAAAGGTCTACATTTAAACATACTTTTATATTCTAAAATTATACATTTTTATGATTATTATATGAAGATTTCCACATTTATATGATTTATCCTACAGATTAATCACTATAAAGAAAATAGAAACATACACAAGAATGTTATTAACAACTTGTACACTGTACTGCACGATCCATGTGGAATATAATGTGCATATAATATTGAATATTGTGAATGTAAACAAACATTCAGCAGTAGTTGAAAAAAATCAGGTCAGTCTCTGAGCATAAGCACTGAATCACTTGGAATTTACTCGCTCAATAATAAAAACTCTTTGCTATAGTTGTGAGGTGACTGATACACAAAGCCATGGAGCAGTTGGACACTGGGGAGACAATCAGATGAATGAAAGTAGAAAATGTGATAAAACCCTAAAGTTTATTGTGAGATTTGAGTCGTGATCGTTCAGATGAACAGTGTAGCAGCAATGACACAAACTTCACTTCACAACAAGAGCAAAAATACATGAATGAAAAATGAATGAACTTAAAATTCATCAAATGGAAAAAAATCCAATGTTATTCTGTTATTCAATTCTCTCATACTGACCACTGGATGTTCTACACGGCACCTCATGGTAAAGACTCTCTGATGACAGGAGACTCCACCATGATGCCGAGGCGATAAGAAGATCAGTAACATCCTGAAACAGACCTCACAAGGGTCCATCAAAGAAGTCGAGTCCTCGTGCTGTGCATCAGGTGCAGAAGCTGCTTCAGAAAACAGACACACGAGTGCTGCAGCATCGCTTTAATCACTTCTTATTTCAAGAAATCTTACCAAGTGTAATTATTTTACTGCACTGGCAAATCATTTGACTTGTTTCTAGTCTGTAGAGTTTCTTCTTAAATCATGCTTTTATTTCTTTATTTTGACGGATATTTTTTGCAGTGGACGCGTCATAATGTGTGCTGTGTGTTTTTATCCCTGACCACCGAGCACCATAGAGTGAATAAAAATGTATTAATATTCTTCATTCATACAATTCGTACAAGATGATTCATACAAATCAATACAATTCATTTTAGAACTATTAATAGTGTAAAGAGTAAAGTTTAAAGTCATCGAGGATGTAACACGACTTTAAAAAAAAGCTGGAATAAATAGAGTGAGAACAGCAGCCGCTGCACAGACTCCAGATCACACACTCTCATACAGTATTTGAAAAGCACTTGTATTCCTCTCAACCGAGAACAGAAAGCTGAGGGTACATTGGGAACAAGTTTCCCAAAACTGTATAGTTGCACTCTGGAAAACACATTGCCTGAATCATGATTTCTGCTCATTTATGCTGTGCAGATGATTGTGTGGATCCATAGGGTAGTGGTCGTCACATCTGCTTTACACACAGAAGGTCCTTCCAGTGGAACCATGCAGGTTGCAAACATGAGTGAGGTTTATATATTACTCACAAATTGTTACTCAATCCTGGAAATAAATAAACAGTTTTGCATGTTTCTGCATTGTGGTTGAAACAGAAATGGAGGAAAAGCAATCCAACATTATAATCAGAGACTCAAGGGCATGGCTCCACTGGGGCTCGAACCCAGGACCTTCTGCGTGTAAAGCAGACGTGATGACCGCTACAATATGGAACCTGCTGCTGAGGAGATTGACGTCCAATGTGCATAAATAGAAACATATCTCTCAAAATCTAACTGGAAAAATATAAATTAAACTTAGAAAATTCACTGACTCAAAAGTGACAATCATCTCCACTGTTTTGAGCGTGTTAAGCTCCAGGTTTTTATGACTGCACCATGTCTCTCAGGTCTTTCTTCACTGAAGCAGGGTCGTTGGCTAAAAACTGATTTTACAGCTTTTTAGAGTAGCTCCTCTTAGACACTCTATGAGGATCAATGATGAGGATTAATCTTCCTCATATTAATGATTTAATCATTTACTATAAAATTTGAAAATAACTTGTGATCTTGTCAACTGAGATCAGAAAGCTGAGGGTACATTGGGAAGAAGTTTCCCAAAACTGTATAGTTGCAAGCTGGAAATTATTTTGCCTGAATCGTTATTTCTGCTCATTAATGCTGTTTAGTTGACTGTGTGGTTCCATAATGTAGTGGTCATCACATCTGCTTTACACACCCAGAAGGTCCTGGGTTCAACCCCCAGTGGAACCATGCAGCTGGTGAATGAAATTTATGTTTTTGTGACCAGTTATGTTAAGAAAGTTAAGATATTCCATAAAACTTTTACTCAATTCTGCAAATAAAAACAGGTTGACATTTTTCTGCATTGTGCTTGTAACAGCATTGGACAAAAAGCATTCCAAAAGTAGAATCAGAAACTCAAGGGGATGGCTCCACTGGGGTTCGAACCCAGCACCATCTGCATGTAAAGCAGACATGATGACCAGTACACTACGGAACCTGTTGTCAAAATGATTATGTCTAATGTACATAAAGATAAACATCATTCTCAAAATCTCAGTGGAAAAATATGAATTAAACTTAGAAAACTCACTGACTCAAATGTTCCCAGGTTTTGCCCAATAATAGTTTTAGCCATGCAAATGAGTTTATTACTGCTGCTGACATTACTGAGTAAAATGTCGCTTCCTCAGAAACCACACACAGTAGGCTCATGACCACCGAGTGATAGATCTCCAGCATCTTAATGCACTTAATGCAAAAAAAAAATGTTCCATGTAGTGATTCATCACTTCTGTTTTACATGCAGGAGGTTCTGGGTTTGACTCCCAGTGGAATCATGTATAAAACAAATATTATGTAAGTGTGTGTTTCTTCTTCTTTTAAACCATAGCGTGGCCATAAAACTGTAAGGAGAGACAAAAGCTGAGTCCCATGTGCTCCATTGTTCCATTTGTAGTTCCATTGTGTTGTGGTTAACACAATTTTTAAAGCCTTTTTTTTCACTCTGGATGTATACAGTTCTTGAAAAGTGGGCAGGAGGACACCAATAACCATTGCAGACGTCTAAACTGTCCTCTGTAGTCCTCTGATGTCTGATTTTACAGCTGAGCAGAACCAGACAGTTATTAAAGCAACTCCTGTTGAACTTTCTAAGCTGGTCAAGGAAGTACATCCTCTGTTAAGCCTTTTTAACAATGGAGTCAATTGTCAATTGTCACACTACATGCCCTGAGAGATGGTGGTGCCCAGGAACCTGAATGACTCCACTGCTGTTCATGATGGTTAGTGGGGGGAGAGCAGGGGGGTTTCACCTAAAATCCACAATTATCTCCATGTTTTGAGAATTTTAAGCTCCAGGTTTTTATGACTGCACCATGTCTCTCAGGCCTTTCTTCAGTGAAGCAGGCTCGTTGGCTGAAAACTGATTTTCCAGCTTTTTAGAGTAGATCATCTTATCCACTTTATGAAGATCAATGATTGCTACACTGGGGGTCGAACCCAGGACCTCCTGCGAGTTAAGGAGATGTGATGACTGTTAAACCTGTAACAGAAGTTGGACACTAAGGAAGGTGAAAAGGATAACTACATGGGAATAAAGTTGATCAGTCACACCATGAAGTTATAGGAAATAGTGGAAGCCAGGCTGAGAGAATAGGTGACCATCTGTGAGCAGCAGTATGGTTTCATGCCGAGGAAGAGCACCATAGATGCATTATTTGCTTTGAGAATGTTGATGGAGAAGTATAGAGAAAGTCGAAAGGAGTTGCATTGTGAGTTTGTGGATTTAGAGAAAGCGTACGACAGGGTGGAGAGAGGAGTTGTGGTATTGTATGAGAAAGTCTGGTGTGTCAGAGAAGTTTGTGAGGGTGGTGCAGAACATGTATAAGGACAGTGTGACAGCAGTGAAGTGTGCAGTAGAAACAACAGACTGGTTTAAGGTAATGGTTAGACTGCATCGAGGATCGGCTCTAAGCCCTTTCCTGTTTGCAGTGGTGATAGACAGGTTGAAGGACGAGTTCATACAGGAGACAGGAGATAGGAGTAAGACAGAGTACATGTGTGTGAATGAGAGGGAGAGCAGTGAAGTGGCGCAGTTGCAGGGAGAAGAGGTGGAGAAGGTGGAGGAGTTCAGGTACCTGGGTTCAACAGTGAAAAGTAATGGAGAGTGTGTTAGAGAAGTGAAGGAAAGAGTGCATGCAGGGTGGAGTGGGTGGAGAAGAGTGACAGGAGTGATTTGTGATAGAAGAGTATCTGTGAGAGTGAAAGGGAAAGTTTATAGGACTGTGGTGAGACCTGAGATGTTGTATGGTTTAGAGACAGTGGCATTGAGTAAAAGACAGGAGGTGGAGCTGGAGGTAGCAGAGCTGAAGATGTTGAGATTTTCATTGGGATTGACGACGATGAACAGGATCAGAAATCAGTTTATTAGAGGGACAGCGCATGTAGGACATTTTGGAGACCAGGTGAGGGAGGCGAGATTGAGATGGTTTGGACATGTGCAGAGGAGGGACATGGGGTATATCAATAGGAGAATGCTGAGGATGGAGCCACCAGGAGGGAGGAAAGAGGAAGACCAAGGAGGAGGTTTATGGATGTGGTGAGGAAAACATTTAGGAGGTTGGGGTGAAAGAGGCAGATGTAGAGGACAGAGGGTTATGGAGACTTATGGGAGAAGCCAAAAGAGGAAGAAAAAGAAGAATGTGTAACACAGCACAAGCGCATTATTACTGCATGATACAATAAAATCACATAAACATGTAATGGGATTATTGTGATCTTGTGATTTATTATCAATAGCAACAAATCCAATAACAAAGTTAAAATACCAAGTAAAGAAAGAAACTAAGTTCAGAATCCAGGATTGTGGTGTTAAAGTATTAGACTTTATGCAGTAAAAATAAATCCAGGCAGTTCCATGGAGGTTCCCAATAACACAGTCCACACACAGTCTTTATAAACCCTCTTCAGCTACATGTGTAACGCCCACATTCCTCATTATTCTCTAAAAAGTAGCATGTAATTCTCTTATGGGCGCTTCATGACCCTCTGTCCCATCCACAACTTCAACTCTTGGCTGTCTGTTCTTCTGACACATTTATTACCCTTGATAAATCAGCCTTCAAGAATAAGAGATGTTGTGCTCATTACTGCTTCATTACTGCTGATTTTAATCACACATTCAGCACTTCCTTATATACCGACCATAATCACAGTGTTAATGATCAGTGTAATTACTGTAAACATATAAATGCTGTGGTGACCCCCGTGTGTAATGCTGCATGATGGCACTGCTGGATTTGTAAGATTTGTTTGGTGAATACGGTCGTTGAAATACTCGATTGTGTGGGTTTTGGAAGAATAAAATCATTTGCAAAACTCGTGCAAAATGGTCACAAACACACTAAATGTACCCTTAAAGTTTTAAATCTGTAGATATAAAAATGATCAAAAGATGAGACGATCTACAAGCTACAGAAAATCACTCTGCTTCATACTATTGACTATAAGTCTCATCAAATTATCAATCTCATGATCTGCTCTCTTCTTCTCTTCTATACAGAGATTCAGGGAATCCTGGAGCTTTCTGGTAGATTGGAGGTGTAAGGTGTTCATCTCCTCCATGTCTCTTTTGGCCTTTTCTCTTTCGTCCTTCCATTTCTCTGTCTCATTTAACAAAGTGGCCTCCAACTGAGCAACATGTTCCTCCAGCCGCTCTCTGTCTCTCATCAAATGATCTCTTTCCTGCTCTGCACTATTCTTCTCTTCCTCACAATGATTCAGAGAATCCTGGAGTGCTCTGATAGTTTGGAGCTGTAAGATGTTCTTTTCCTCCATGTCTAGTTTGGCCTTCATTCTTTCATCCTCCCATTTTTTTTTCTCAATTTCCAAAGTGGCCTCGAGCTGAGCAACACGTTCCTCCAGTTGTTCTCTGTCTCTCATCAAATGATCTCTCTCATGCTCTGCACTATTCTTCACTTTCTCAAAGTGATGCTGGAAAGGTTCGAGCTTCATGGTGTTCTGTTCCAAAGTGGCCTCAAGCTGAGCAACATGTTCCTCTAGTTGTTTTTGTTTTCTCACCCAGCTCTGGAGGTGTGTGGAGTTTCTCTCTTTTATGTCTGGTTCCCGGTGCCTTTGCTCAGAAGCCAAAGTAGCCTCCAGCTCCTGCACCATCTGTACCAGAATGTTGTTCTGTTCTTTCTCTATTGCGCTTTTCTTCATCATCAGATTGATAAATGCATCAAACTCTGTTACTACTTTCTCCATGTGTTCCAGCTTCTCCTTCTTTTCAGCAATCTGCTTAGATTTCGTCTCTGAGAAATGAGAAACAAAGACAAGTTCTGACTTATAAAGACGTGTCCTACTGTGATGTCACACAAACACGCCCCGAGCTCCTCCTGTGATGTCACCCCCTCTCTCTCTCTCTCTCTCTCTCTCTCTCTCTCTCTCTCTCAGATTACATATTATTACGCACAAATAGAGCATTTCTCACACAGATAATGTGGTGATAAAAATAAATATGATGTTCTTTATGTGTAAGTTTGTCTCTGATGAACAAGCCGGTGGCGACTGTGTCGAGGAAAAACTCCCCGAGACGGCATAAGGAAGAAACCTTAAGAGGAACCAGACTCAAGAGGGAACCCGTCCTCATCTGGGTTTCACTGAATGTCCATTTATTACAGCTAAATGATGTTGAGGTGAAGTGATGATCAGATACAAACTGTAGTCCTGAGTCAGTGTAGCAGACTGTTAACATAAACTACAGTCCAAATCCTCAAAACTTCTGTTCTTACTCTGTTTTGTTTCTGCGTGGACTATTTCAGCCTGGTGGTCGTAAGTTTTTGGACACTTTGTTTTTGGTGTTTTTTCCTACGAGGACATTGTATTTTACCTGATAGTAGTAGTGCACATGTTTGATCTAAAATAATGAAAGTGATGAGACGGAACTCTTTGTACAAATAATCATACACACACACACACACACACACACACACACACACACACACACACACACACACACACACACACACACACACACACAGTGTATATGAATATATAGGTGCTCCTAATAAAGTGTTTGTAATACATGAACACAATTAGTATCATTGTACACACAGTAACATGGTCATTTTTTTTAAACATATGCACAGAGTCGTTAAAGACTCCTAATATAAATAATACAAAATTACTGTAACATATAAATATCGAAAATGGCCCTGAATCCTGTATGTACTGTAGATGTTTTGTTTGAAGTGTTGTGATCATGAAGATGAAATCCTGCAGGTTATTTGGGTTTGTACTGAGTGATAGTTGTTTCATAAACACCTTCTTATAAAATCCAACTCAAATGTTAAATAAAAATTCACTCTAAATATGTAATCAGCGGCGTCTCACCATCACATTCCACTACGGGAGCGCAGGAGGAGGAGATGCCCGACTGCATGGAATACAGGAGAACATCAAATCCCCTACCATTAGATAACTGCAGAACACAGTGTAAATAACGACATATTTTCCTTCAATAAATCTGGAAATGCAGCCATTACGCTCTCACACAGTCGTTACTCTCTTTATGTTCTCATTTTCAGTCCTAACTATAATGATGTTCATGACAAAACTGGCATGAAGAAACGTGTTCACATGTCACATTTTCATCTTCAAATTGTATCACTGGTGATGATGCCACTAATTCATGCTGATTTTGCCAAGGTGTTAATGATCAGTGTAATTACTGTAAACATATAAATGCTGTGGTGACCCCCGTGTTTAATGCTGCATGATGGCACTGCTGGAGGATTACACCAATGGAAGATTAAGGAGAGAAAGAGTCTCCAGGGACCATGATGATTTCTCGGCCCATGATGATGACTGAATAATAATCTGATTTAGATTCCTACAGCTGTGCTCCTGGATCTATGTGATCTATGCAGCTGCAGGACGTGATGACTGGCTTCTTGGTGACTTTAACAATATGTAGAAATTGTAAACATTGTCCTGATGTAGTCTATAATATGACAGGTGACAGAGGCTTCACCCCTCAGATGCTCCTCACCTCCAGAAATGCAGATGTGGAGCTCTGGATGTCTCAGGTGGAAGACTTCTATACCACCCGGAAAAAGTGTGTAAGATTATCAGGGTGTGTGGTGTTTTGCACAATGTGGCACTGAGGACCAGTTTCCTCTCCTCCTGACCTCCCTCCCCCTCAGCATTATGACCCCGAGCCACAGCCCCCTGCCCCACAAGAGCGATATAAACTAAGTGGAAGAATCCATGAGGAGGTCATACGGTGTTTGTAAGGAAGACAAAAATAATGGTTGTTATTAGTGTTTATTGTGACTCTTTGTAGTAAAAGATTAAAATCAAGATTTAAAAAAAGATAAAAAAAAAGATTTGACAAGACAGAAATGAAAAATTATAAAAAGACGAGACGATCTACAAGATACAATAGCTTTACACTCAGCTTTATACTATTGACTATAAGTGTAAAACTATCATAAATAGCCATAAGAGGAACAGAAAGAGGAAAAAGGCATGTTCAGACTCTCTGTTTCTCTTGTCGTCTTCTTTTTTTTCTATTTCTCCTTTTCTTTTGAATGTTTTCTTGTCTCAGCTGAGCAACAATTTCCTCCCATCGCTCTCGGACTCTCATATAATGATCTGTTTTATTCTCTGAAGTCTTCTTTTCTTCCTCACAGAGATTCTGGGTATCCTGGAGCCCCCTGTTGGTCTGAAGCTGTAAGTTGTTCCTCTCCTCTATGTCAAGTTTAGTTTCTCTCTTTCATCCTCCTGTTTTCTTTAAAATCCAACGTGGGCTCAAACTGAGCAACACGTTCCTCCAGTCGCTCTTTCTCTCTGATCAAATGATCTCTCTCCTGCTCTGCACTATTTTTATTTTCTCACAGTGATTCTGAGTATCCTGGAGCTCCATGGTGGTCTGTTCTAAAGTGACCTCAAGCTGAGCAACATGTTCCTCCACTTTCTTTTGTTCTCTTGTCCAGCTCTCTCTCTCACAGTCTACAGTTTTCTCCAGTTCCTTATGGATTTTCAGGAAGACTGGAGCTCCATGGTGGTCTGCTCCAAAATAAACTCAAGCTGAGCAACACGTTCCTCCAGTTGTTTTGTTCTCTCGCCCAGCTCTGGCTTCTCTCAGTTATATCCTGTTCCTGCTGCTTTCGCTCAGAAGCCAAAGTAGCCTCCAGCTTTTGCACCGTCTGTAGCAGAATGGCTTTCTCTTCTTTCTCTTCTGTTATCTTCTCTATCATTAGAAGAAAATGCATCCAAGTCTTTCTCTACTTTCTCCATGTGTTCCAGCTTCTCCTTCATTTCAGCAATCTGCTTAGTTTTCTTCGTTCTTCTGCTTTGAAAAAACTTTCTCAACCTTCTGAAGAGCTCCATGTTTATGCCTCTTTACTCACAAGCAAAACCTTGGAAATGAGAGAAACAGAGACGCATTCCCAATTATAGACGTTGCCTTACTGTGACGTCACAGGCAGATGCCCGCCCTCCGTCTGTGACGTAACCCGGTCTCTTTTAACCTGACACTATGCGCATGCGCACATTACAGAGGTAAAGAGCGGATAAAATATCATGTCTTCACAGCTTTTCTGTTGTTCCTGAGAGAAGAGCGATATTACAGTCATAAATAAGATAAAAACGGCTGTAAACTGTGTATAAAGCGAGTGAATCCGAGTTGAGAACCGGAAGTTGACCGGAGTGACTCTATGAATGTTGCAGAATCATAAATGACCAGTAGGTGGCAGTGTGATGTGTATTAGAGCTCACTGTCACAGCAGGTAATTAGAAGTAGTGGAGCTCTAATGACGTCATTAATAGCGAGGACAAGACACACAGCAGTTTGGGATTCTTTTATTGACTTTATTGATTAATTGATTTGGAGTATGATTGTGTTTCTGATCAAAGTAAGTTCATGTGTATGGAGTAAAACAACCTGTACATTTCTCACTTCCAGACAGTATTATGAGATGTTCATCTGCTGGAAGTTCATGTTTAATGCTGCATGTTTTATAGGATTTATGAGCTGGAATAAATGTCCAAAAACCTCAATTCAACACTGAGTGATTTTTGTAGTTTGGTAGATATTAGATCTTTTGATGTATTATTCTTTTTTAAATATCTGTGTTTTAAATACACATTTATAAATATCAAGGCTTTTACTGGGTAATAAATTAAAAACATAAAGTCATAATTTACTGAAATGAAATTGAAAACATCAAAATACAACAAAAATAAATAAAAATGACTATCAATATGTTTAAAACTAGAATAAATCTGGTTCAGACAGTTAAATACAGTGCAGTATTACAGCCTTATTTCATGTTTATTTTATAAACACAGTTTGTCATTATAATATTAATAATAATAATAATAATAATAATAATAATAATAATAATAATAATAATACTTTATTGCAATAGGGTGCTTTAGTACCTAAAGGTCTACATTTAAACATACTTTTATATTCTAAAATTATAAATTTTTATGATTATTATATGAAGATTTCCACATTTATATGATTTATCCTACAGATTAATCACTATAAAGAAAATAGAAACATACACAAGAATGTTATTAACAACTTGTACACTGTACTGCACGATCCATGTGGAATATAATGTGCATATAATAATGAATATTGTGAATGTAAACAAACATTCAGCAATAGTTGAAAAAAATCAGGTCAGTCTCTGAGCATAAGCACTGAATCACTTGGAATTTACTCGCTCAATAATAAAAACTCTTTGCTATAGTTGTGAGGTGACTGATACACAAAGCCATGGAGCAGTTGGACACTGGGGAGACAATCAGATGAATGAAAGTAGAAAATGTGATAAAACCCTAAAGTTTATTGTGAGATTTGAGTCGTGATCGTTCAGATGCACAGTGTAGCAGCAATGACACAAACTTCACTTCACAACAAGAGCAAAAATACATGAATGAAAAATGAATGAACTTAAAATTCATCAAATGGAAAAAATCCAATGTTATTTAAACTTTGGAGAAAAATCTTATATTCTGTTATTCAATTCTCTCATACTGACCACTGGATGTTCTACACGGCACCTCATGGTAAAGACTCTCTGATGACAGGAGACTCCACCATGATGCCGAGGCGATAAGAAGATCAGTAACATCCTGACACTGAGTTACAGTACAGTGGTCAGGGTCTCGTAACTCAGACCCCATGTCCGAATAGACATAACAATTGTGGCTCAATACTCAAATTAGTTTTAGCTGTTCACTAATCATTTACCAATAAGTTACAAAAACTTCAAATAATACATAAACAAACCAAATGAAGACATCTTCCAGTCACGAATGAGAAGGAGAAAATCAGCTTTATTGCAGTCACTTCAGACCCGTCCCATGGAGCTCTCGGGAGAGAATCATCCTGACAGCAATGACACCCGTCAGCTTTCACATGCGAGTGCGAATTTGATATAAACAATCCTTATTTTTTATATCTCACACCTAGTAAAATGTACATATTGTGTCTAATATCTCCTCCCTCACAATTTACGTACATCATTGATTTTATGGGGCTTTGCATATCCCACCTTTTGCTCACGAGTTTTCTGGTAAGTTTCTACCTATTCTTAGTTAAAATTCCACCCATATCCAGGAGGCCTCGTTCTCCAAATGCTTTTCCTAATTTTCATAGCTCTCGTCTTTTACTTAGTTTTTCTTAAAATCTTCTTAAAATATATTTCTTATGCCATAATACTTCTTTATATAACATTTCCTGTCTTACTCTCATCCTGCCTGCATCTTAAGCTCATGCTCTCTCATGCTTACTTCCTGTGTGTTTTGGACAGTGTACCTCTTATACAAATTCTTGCAAATATTCTCCTACGTTCTTTATTATCTGACGATGTGTTGTGCCTATTAACCTATTACTCTTCTCATTTTTATATTTATGTATATTTTTATATGATTTTTTTCACCTACGTTTCTACTTGTGTTTTGAAAATATGTGCATATGCTGTTTGAGTATAGTTAAGGCATGTTGCCTGCATGCTGTTTGCTTATTTTACTATTTTTATTTTACATTATATTTTCCTATCTTTTCCTTCCGGCCGACACACTTTGCCTGGTGTACGTGGTCACCACTTTTTACCGGCCATGGCATATATCTGTTTTCTGGAGTGACTATTGTTCCTCATATGCGTCTCTATTTTCCACCTCGAATTTCTCTTCCAGTTCATACTCATGACACCTCTACATTTTTCCCCTTATTTTCCTAAAACTGCACAAACCTGAGAAATGAGAAACAAAGACACATTCTGACTTATAGACATCTCTACTGTGATGTCACACAAACACGCCCGAGCTCCCCGTCTCTCGCTCTCTCTCAGATTACATTTTATTACGCACAAATAGAGCATTTCTCACACAGATAATGTGATGATACAAATAAATATGATGTTCTTTATGTGTAAGTTTGTCTCTGATGAAAAGCCGGTGGCGACTGCAGCAAGAACAAACTCCCGAGACGGCATAAGGAAGAAACCTTTAGAGGAACCAGAGGAACCCGTCCTCATCTGGGTTTCACTGAATGTCCATTTATTACAGCTAAATGATGTTGAGGTGAAGTGATGATCAGATACAAACTGTAGTCCTGAGTCAGTGTAGCAGACTGTTAACATAAACTACAGTCCAAATCCCAACCCTCAAAGCTCCTGTTCTTACTCTGTTTTGTTTCTGCGTGGACTATTTCAGCCTGGGGGTCGTAAGTTTTGGACACTTTGTTTTTGGTGTTTTTTCCTACGAGGACATTGTATTTTACCTGATAGTAGTAGTGCACATGTTTGATCTAAAATAATGAAAGTGATGAGACGGAACTCTTTGTACAAATAATCACACACACACACACACACACACACACACACACACACACACACACACACACACACACACACACACACACAGTGTATATGAATATATAGGTGCTCTAATAAAGTGTTTGTAATACATGAACACAATTAGTATCATTGTACACACAGTAACATGGTCATTTTTTAAACATATGCACAGAGTCGTTAAAGACTCCTAATATAAATAATACAAAATTACCGTAACATATAAATATCGAAAATGGCCCTGAATCCTGTATGTACTGTAGATGTTTTGTTTGAAGTGTTGTGATCATGAAGATGAAATCCTGCAGGTTATTTGGGTTTGTACTGAGTGATAGTTGTTTCATAAACACCTTCTTATAAAATCCAACTCAAATGTTAAATAAAAATTCACTCTAAATTTGTAATCAGCGGCGTCTCACCATCACATTCCACTACGGGAGCGCAGGAGGAGGAGATGCCCGACTGCATGGAATACAGGAGAACATCAAATCCCCTACCATTAGATAACTGCAGAACACAGTGTAAATAACGACATATTTTCCTTCAATAAATCTGGAAATGCAGCCATTACGCTCTCACACAGTCGTTACTCTCTTTATGTTCTCATTTTCAGTCCTAACTATAATGATGTTCATGACAAAACTGGCATGAAGAAACGTGTTCACATGTCACATTTTCATCTTCAAATTGTATCACTGGTGATGATGCCACTAATTCATGCTGATTTTGCCAAGGTGTTAATGATCAGTGTAATTACTGTAAACATATAAATGCTGTGGTGACCCCCGTGTGTAATGCTGCATGATGGCACTGCTGGAGGATTACACCAATGGAAGATTAAGGAGAGAAAGAGTCTCCAGGGACCATGATGATTTCTCGGCCCATGATGATGACTGAATAATAAGCTGATTTAGATTCCTACAGCTGTGCTCCTGGATCTATGTGATCTATGCAGCTGCAGGACGTGATGACTGGCTTCTTGGTGACTTTAACAACATGTAGAAATTGTAAACATTGTCCTGATGTAGTCTATAATATGACAGGTGACAGAGGCTTCACCCCTCAGACGCTCCTCACCTCCAGAAATGCAGATGTGGAGCTCTGGATGTCTCAGGTGGAAGACTTTATACCACCCGGAAAAAGTGTGTAAGATTATCAGGGTGTGTGGTGTTTTGCACAATGTGGCACTGAGGACCAGTTTCCTCTCCTCCTGACCTCCCTCCCCTCAGCATTATGACCCCGAGCCACAGCCCCCTGCCCCACAAGAGCGATATAAACTAAGTGGAAGAATCCATGAGGAGGTCATACGGTGTTTGTAAGGAAGACAAAAATAATGGTTGTTATTAGTGTTTATTGTGACTCTTTGTAGTAAAAGATTAAAATCAAGATTTAAAAAAAGATAAAAAAGATTTGACAAGACAGAAATAAAAAATGATCAAAAGACGAGACGATCTACAAGATACAATAGCTTTACACTCAGCTTTATACTATTGACTATAAGTGTAAAACTATCATAAATAGCCATAAGAGAAACAGAAAGAGGAAAAGGCATGTTCAGACTCTCTGTTTCTCTTGTCGCCTTCTTTTTTCTATTTCTCCTTTTCTTTTGAATGTTTTCTTGTCTCAGCTGAGCAACAATTTCCTCCCATCGCTCTCGGACTCTCATATAATGATCTGTTTTATTCTCTGAAGTCTTCTTTTCTTCCTCACAGAGATTCTGGGTATCCTGGAGCCCCCTGTTGGTCTGAAGCTGTAAGTTGTTCCTCTCCTCTATGTCAAGTTTAGTTTTCTCTCTTTCATCCTCCTGTTTTTCTTTAAAATCCAACGTGGGCTCAAACTGAGCAACACGTTCCTCCAGTCGCTCTTTCTCTCTGATCAAATGATCTCTCTCCTGCTCTGCACTATTTTTTATTTTCTCACAGTGATTCTGAGTATCCTGGAGCTCCATGGTGGTCTGTTCCAAAGTGAGCTTAAGCTGAGCAACATGTTCCTCCAGTCGTTTTTGTTCTCTCTTCCAGCTTTCTCTCTCACATTCTACAGTTTTCTCCAGTTCCTCATGGATTTTCAGGGAAGACTGGAGCTCCATGGTGGTCTGTTCCAAAGTGACCTCAAGCTGAGCAACATGTTTCTCCACTTTCTTTTGCTCTCTCGTCCAGCTCTCTCTCTCACAGTCTACAGTTTTCTCCAGTTCCTCATTGATTTTCAAGGAAGACTGTAGCTTCATGGTGGTCTGCTCCAAAATAAACTCAAGCTGAGCAACACGTTCCTCCAGTTGTTTTTGTTCTCTCGCCCAGCTTTGGCTTCTCTCAGTTATGTCCTGTTCCTGCTGCTTTCGCTCAGAAGCCAAAGTAGCCTCCAGCTTTTGCACCGTCTGTAGCAGAATGGCTTTCTCTTCTTTCTCTTCTGTTATCTTCTCTATCATTAGAAGAGAAAATGCATCCAAGTCTTTCTCTACTTTCTCCATGTGTTCCAGCTTCTCCTTCATTTCAGCAATCTGCTTAGTTTTCTTCGATCTTCTGGTTTGAAAAAACTCTCTCAACCTTCTGAAGAGCTCCATGTTTATGCCTCTTTACTCACAAGCAAAAACCTTGGAAATGAGAGAAACAGAGACGCATTCCCAATTATAGACGTTGCCTTACTGTGACGTCACAGGCAGATGCCCGCCCTCCGTCTGTGACGTAACCCGGTCTCTTTAACCTGACACTATGCGCATGCGCACATTACAGAGGTCAAGAGCGGATAAAATATCATGTCTTCACAGCTTTTCTGTTGTTCCTGAGAGAAGAGTGATATTACAGTCATAAATAAGATAAAAACGGCTGTAAACTGTGTATAAAGCGAGTGAATCCGAGTTGAGAACCGGAAGTTGACCGGAGTGACTCTATGAATGTTGCAGAATCATAAATGACCAGTAGGTGGCAGTGTGATGTGTATTAGAGCTCACTGTCACAGCAGGTCATTAGAAGTAGTGGAGCTCTAATGACGTCATTAATAGCGAGGACAAGACACACAGCAGTTTGGGATTCTTTTATTGACTTTATTGATTAATTGATTTGGAGTATGATTGTGTTTCTGATCAAAGTAAGTTCATGTGTATGGAGTAAAACAACCTGTACATTTCTCACTTCCAGACAGTATTATGAGATGTTCATCTGCTGGAAGTTCATGTTTAATGCTGCATGTTTTATAGGATTTATGAGCTGGAATAAATGTCCAAACATCTTAAATCAACACTGAGTGATTTTTTGGTAGATATTAGATCTTTTACATATTATTAATTTTTAATATCTGTGATTTAAATACACATTTATAAATATAAAGGCTTTTAGTGTATATTAGAGATTAGAACATAAACCGACACAAATTAAATACAATAAAAATTTATTAACTGAAATAAAACATCAAAATATAAAGTTTCAAAATAAAATCTATCAATACATTTAAAATTATAACAATATATAATAATAATAAGTTAAATACAGTGCAGTATTACAGCTTAAATATTTGAATTTATTTCAGATCAATTTTATTCATCCATTAAATAAATGGTGTCAGCGTCAGAGTAGTGTATTTACATGATCTGTTTCAGGGTTTTCACGAACACAACTCTGTTATTACTGTTCTCTTTCAGTTCTAATGAAAGTTCTCATGTATTAAGAGGAATTTTATGAATGATCAATAATGAAACACCTTCATTACTGTTAGTTATTTACATATTTATTTACAGTAATAAAACTATTTCTGTAAAAGAGAAAGAAATAATAAATAAAAGCAAAATAAATAAAATGATGAATTCAGTGGAGCAGAACGACAGCACGATGACCTGAAAGTGAAAAACAGAGATGTGTTACTTTACATAATGT
>NC_060887.1:1337767-1356490 GCF_014805685.1 Silurus meridionalis | reverse complement strand
ATATGCACAAGAATTTTTAACTTTGTTCCACATGGATTGTGCAGTACAGTGTACAAGTAGTTAATAACATTCTTGTGTATGTTTCTATTTTCTTTATAGTAATTAATCTTTCATATAATAATATTGTATTAAGCTCCTTTTATCAGTGGTCCCCAACCCCGGGGCCACAGACTGGCACCGGTCCGTGGGTCAACTGGTACCGGACCGCACAGAAAGAGTAAATGTGTAAATCTGCATATATTAATAATAAAATTAATCATTTAAAAATAAAAAAATATGTTTAAATGTAGACCTTTAGGTACTTAAGCACCCCAGTGCTACTGTATATATACATTTTATAAAAGCAGTTTGTGATTATAATTATATATATATATATATATATATATATATATATATATATATATATATATATATATATATATATATATAATTATAATCACAAACTGCATTTATAAAATGAACATGAAATAAGGCTGTAAAACTGCACTGTATTTAACTGAACCAGATTTATTTTAGTTTTAAACATATTGATAGTCATTTTTATTTATTTTTGTTGTATTTTGATGTTTTCAATTTCATTGCAGTAAATTATGACTTTTTGTTGGTATTTAATTTTAGTGTCGGTTTAGTTTTTAATCTATTACACAGTAAAAGCCTTAATATTTATAAATGTGTATTTAAAGTTAATTAAAATTAAAATATTTAGGCTGTAATACTGCACTGCATTTAACTAATAATATTATTATTATTGTTATATATTGTTATAATTTTAAATGTACTGAGTTTTTATTTTGATTCTTTATATTTTGAAGTTTTATTTCAGATTAGTTTCAGTTAATAACTTTTTTTATTGTATTTAATTTTAGTCTACCAAACTACAAAAATCACTCAGTGTTGAATTGAGGTTTTTGGACATTTATTCCAGCTCATAAATCCTATAAAACATGCAGCATTAAACATGAACTTCCAGCAGATGAACATCTCATAATACTGTCTGGAAGTGAGAAATGTACAGGTTGTTTTTACTCCATACACATGAACTTACTTTGATCAGAAACACAATCATACTCCAAATCAATTAATCAATAAAGTCAATAAAAGAATCTCAAACTGCTGTGTGTCTTGTCCTCGCTATTAATGACGTCATTAGAGCTCCACTACTTCTAATGACCTGCTGTGACAGTGAGCTCTAATACACATCACACTGCCACCTACTGGTCATTTATGATTCTGCAACATTTATAGAGTCACTCCGGTCAACTTCCGGTTCTCAACTCGGATTCACTCGCTTTATACACAGTTTACAGCCGTTTTTATCTTATTTATGACTGTAATATCGCTCTTCTCTCAGGAACAACAGAAAAGCTGTGAAGACATGATATTTTATCCGCTCTTTACCTCTGTAATGTGCGCATGCGCATAGTGTCCGGTTAAGAGAGACCGGGTTACGTCACAGACGGAGGGCGGGGCATCTCCCTGTGACGTCACAGTAAGGTAACGTCTATAATTGGGAACGAGTCTCTGTTTCTCTCATTTCCAAGGTTTTTGTGTGTGAGTAAAGAGGCATAAACATGGAGCTCTTCAGAAGGTTGAGAGAGTTTTTTCAAAGCAGAAGAAAGAAGAAAACTAAGCAGATTGCTGAAATGAAGGAGAAGCTGGAACACATGGAGAAAGTAGAGAAAGACTTGGATGCATTTTCTCTTCTAATGATAGAGAAGATAACAGAAGAGAAAGAAGAGAAAGCCATTCTGATACAGACGGTGCAAAAGCTGGAGGCTACTTTGGCTTCTGAGCGAAAGCAGCAGGAACAGGACATAACTGAGAGAAGCCAGAGCTGGGCGAGAGAACAAAAACAACTGGAGGAACGTGTTGCTCAGCTTGAGTTTATTTTGGATCAGACCACCATGGAGTTCCAGTCTTCCTTGAAAATCCATGAGGAACTGGAGAAAACTGTAGACTGTGAGAGAGAGAGCTGGACGAGAGAACAAATGAAGGTGGAGGAACATGTTGCTCAGCTTGAGGTCACTTTGAAACAGACCACCATGGAGCTCAGTCTTCCTGAAAATGCATGAGGAACTGGAGAAAACTGTAGACTGTGAGAGAGAGAGCTGGACGAGAGAACAAATGAAGGTGGAGGAACATGTTGCTCAGCTTGAGGTCACTTTGAAACAGACCACCATGGAGCTCCAGTCTTCCCTGAAAATGCATGAGGAACTGAAGAAAACTGTAGACTGTGAGAGAGAGAGCTGGACGAGAGAACAAACGAAACTGGAGGAACATGTTGCTCAGCTTGAGGTCACTTTGGAACAGACCACCATGGAGCTCCAGGATACTCAGAACTGTGAGAAAGTAAAAAATAGTGCAGAGCAGGAAAGCGATTATTTGATCAGAGAGAAAGAGCGACTGGAGGAACGTGTTGCTCAGTTTGAGCCCACGTTGGATTTTGAGGAAAAACAAGAGGACGAAAGAGAGAAAACTAAACTTGACATAGAGGAGAGGAACAACTTACAGCTTCAGACCAACAGGGGGCTCCAGGATACCCAGAATCTCTGTGAGGAAGAAAAGAAGACTTCAGAGAATAAAACAGTTCATTATATGAGAGTCCGAGAGCAATGGGAGGAAATTGTTGCTCAGCTGAGACAAGAAAACATTCAAAAGAAAAGGAGAAATAGAAAAAAAAGAAGAAGACAAGAGAAACAGAGAGTCTGAACACTTTTACTACAGCGAGACACAATAAACACTATTAAATAAATAAAGATTTTGAATTTCAATCATGTCTAATGTCTCTTCATTACAGAGAGCATTCAATGATGGCATTTTTTTTCTTGAAATTCACTTTAGTAAAGTCAGTGATGTTTGATGTCCTTAAAGAAAAGGAATTTGACAGAAACTGAAGTTGAGGTATTTTCTTGCAGCTTTAGTGCTTTGTTCATTTTGAGCTCTGAAAGCAATATAGCTGACAGTTAATGTGGGGCAGAACCTGATTCACTTAAACATTTGTACTTTATAATTAATCACATGGATTGGCACAAGAAAGTGGATGATCTTTCAGCAGTTATTCTGACAGGGTTAACACTGGATTCACCTCACAACACCTGAACACTACTGCTGGATGGAGCAGCGGGTGCGTGCACGAGCGGCGGTTGGTGAATGGAGGGTGGAGCCGGGGGGAAACGAGCGGTGAGAAGCAGATCTGTGGCTGATGGGACTAATCAGTGTGCTCTGTTTTAGTGACTAGTGATGAGGAGAAAAAGGAGAAAGACACAAGCAGAGCTGAGCATGTGTGTGTGTGTGTGTGTGTGTGTGTGTGTGTGTGTGTGTGTGTGTGTGTGTGTGTGTGTGTTTGTGTGCGTGCGTGCGTGCGTGTGTGTTGGGGTAACAGTAGTCCACTGAAAAGCACAGTTTAATACTGTGTGCTCATGTGTGTATCAGTGTTCTGATTTAATCAACTGAAACGTTGGTGTAGGTCACAAGAGTGTGTGTGTGTGTGTGTGTGTGTGTGTGTGTGTGTGTGTGTGTGTGTGTGTGTGTGTGTGATGTAAAGTGTTTGAGTAAATGTACTTTGTTACTGTACTTGAGTAACTATAAGTGACTTCCTGTCTGATGAACTGTTCTGTATTGGTCCTGTTTACTTCCATAGTAAGAAATGTAGACCTGAGATCCTGATTATTGGTCTTTTATTACCCATAAGGCAGTGGTTTTTAACCTTTTTTGAGGCGTGACTCATTGTTTACATGAAGAAAACACATCATGTTGTGCATGTAGGGGAAATTGCAGTTTAGACACAGAAGCTTTGTGTATGTGAGGATCCTCTATAATTATTTGGAGAAAGAGTCTGGTGTCATTATGCCATGTCTTTTATTTGTTTCAGTGTTTCTTTGACATACAATACAATACAATACAATACAATACAATACAATACAATACAGGTGTGAACCTACCTGTCATGATGAGTGTATGTGTAAATTATCCGCTAGGTGGCAGTAATGGCACACTTACCGGTAAGCTGTAGAAGAACTCATGTAGAAGTGATGATGTTACAGTGCAGTTGTTGCATGTGCAGACCTGTGATGGAGTAAAAGAGATGTTCCTCACTAAGAGTTTTCTACACTGAAGTAAGAAACATACAGAGAGAGAAGACAATTGTGTCTTGTTGTTGGTGTTGTATTTTATCTAAACAGTGTATTTTCAGTCTGTGGTAACGTTTTTTTTATTTCTGCAGACTTTCCTGATGCCCCCAAACTGATGATGATGATGGTGACAGCATGGCCAAGTGTTTTGTCTCATGACGGCTCTTTGATGTAGCTTCCTGTGTTTGACTTGTTTGCCACGAGTTCCGTGTTTGTATTTCTCTCTGCGTTTTCAAACAAACTATCTCTCCTTTTTTCCTCTTTTAATAATCCTAAATTGTTTTTGTCTTCCTGTCTTGTGCCTGTAGTTAGTTAACTCGACTATCACTTGTGTTGACTATATTCATTCCCTCTCACTTTATCACATCTCTGTATCTTAACTCTATCTGCTATTATAAGCACTATGCCGGCTGTGTGTCTGCCTTTGAGCACAGGTGAGAACTCGTTCGAGTTGCAAACGGTGGAGTTTGAGGTGGAGGCTTTGGAGAAACAGGCAAAGCATGCTCAGCTGCGAGAGCGGAAAGCGCCACTGGAAACATCCCGGGCGGACGCTCACTCGTCCCAGGTAAATTCCCGGGTTGAATCTAACGCTCCCAGCACCTCAACTCCGCATGTTTCTCTACCCAGGTCCAGTGCACCTACAACACAGCCCACCCAGATATCGTTCACTCCAACGAGAGTTTGCTCGTTTTCTTTCAAACCTCCTGATCAATTTTGATAAAGTGCTGCTTGTAGGAGATTTTAATATTCATGTAGATGATGTAAACGATGCTCTAGCATTATAATTTGTCGACTTATTAAACTCTTTTGGGGTTTAAATTCATCATTGTGTTCATATTGTTTGTAATTATATGTTGCTGTTTGTAATGAGATGTTGCTGTCGGTATTTAAAACATACTTTGAATCTCATTTACAACATTACTAATATTTTCCTACAGATTCTACAGTGAAGGTGTTGAGCAACAGCAATGGTGAGTGTCTGCGTTCTTTGTTTTAACACTACTTCAGTGACGGGCCGTGCATTTGGTACCTGTGCCTTCAGTGTGGACTTACCTGATTTAATTCACCTAATACCACCACTATCATGTCGACATTATAGAAACCATCAATACTATACAAAAACACAATATAACAATGAGTGGCATTACAGAGAGAGAGGCATTTTGCATATGGAGGGTGAATACCATTTTACTAAAGCAAGCTTCAAACCTTTACACTACAACCGCAACTGTGCCATCTATATCATGTGGAGCAGTTTAGAATTAATATTTGTCTAATAACATGACAAAAACATTAAAAATGTAAATGAAATACAACTTACTCTCCAGAGATGCATACGCATAATGCATACTCATAATGCATACTCATGTGGTATCAGTGGTATCGCTCGTCTTCACTGGTCTGGAAGTGGCGAACAAACCCTTTCCCGGGCTGAGACAAGCTAACTAGCTTTAGGGTTGGGCTACCTGGCTTTTCTAGATGTCTAGCTTTTCTTGAAAATGGATTTTTAACAACGTCCGAGACCAAATCAGTTTCTCTTCCTACATCAGTCTAACTGATGTATTAATGTGTGTGGATCGCTACAGACATGTTTTGCCAGTCCAACTTGGCTGTAACAGTTTTGCTCTGACGAACCAATCAGAGGACAGAAAAATGCTGATGCTAGTCTGGGCCAGCTAGCTGGTCTTGTGAGGCGAATTTGATTGATTTGATTTGATTGGTTAAAGAAACAGATCCATTGCTAAAATAGTCTAAGGTACATCGGCCAGCACAACTGATTCTGAAGACCCTGGGCAGATTAGATTGACATGGCAGCAAATAGAAAAAAAATCAAACATTCACATACTGGAAGCAGTGCAGCCAAGAAAAACTCACAATTTCATCGAACAAATATTGGAATTTAGGTTGTAATTGTAGATCAGTGCTTCTGATAATGTTTAGGCCAGCAGAGAAGAACTTGCTGGCCCTGATGGCCCACCACAACCACTACTGTGGAGTAAGGCTAGCTGGTCGACTTTGGCTTCAGAGTTAGTGGGTGATTTGGTTGGCAAAAAACTGCTTGTGCCATGCTCCACAAGGTGGAATTCATTTTATGATGCTGTGGCGAGAATAGTTGAAATACTCATGACTGACTTGAGTACCATCTCTAATCATTTAGAGCTAAAATGTATTGGTGAGAGGGAGTTTCAGTTTCTGAGGGAATACTGTGCCATCATAAAGCCTCTCACAGTTGCTCTGGATATCCTTCAAGGAGAAGAAAACTGTTACTATGGCACCCTCCTGCCCACAATAGATGTTTTGATGTTGAAGCTACTGGAGATAAAAGAAGGCTTGATTATTGCAACTGGCCCACCTGATGCCATAGTTCAGGTAAGAAACATTTATCAATATTCAAATGAAGTTTATAGATGTAAACATTAATATTTTTAGCTGAGCAAGCACCAATATAGCGTAAGAAATGGAAAGAATGTAAAGTGCAAAAACAATTTTTTTGATTCTATTCACACACTGTACTGCACCTACCCACTGGATGAAAAATAAACAGTAATAATACCATAATTCCTTTTTTGCAAAAATAAAGTTTTAGTTTTGTCCAATCAGTTGCACGTATATTTTTAGTTTCTTAATGTGTGTGTTTTTGTGATGTTTAAATTATTGTATATCTCATATCTATAGGTCAAAAATCACAGTGGTGTACAGCTTTCATAGAATGTACATAGAGGGAATCTTTCACTCATTCTTAAATCTGTGTCACTGTGGGGTTTTTTTTTGTTTTTTTCTGCAGGCAATCAAAACACGATTTTCATCCGTTTTGGAAAGCAACAATGCAATACTGGCAGCTTTCTCATTTCTTATGTTTAAACTGAGATGGTTGAGAGACCAGAGGAAGAAAGAGATGGTCAAAGGAATGCTCACAGCAGAGTGTCACAAGCTCATCCCTCACCCTGGCCCTGTTCAGCAAGCAGCCACGATGCCTGTGTCTCCGACAACACCAGACTCAAGCTCCTTCAATGTGCAGGACTTTTTATGTTTTGAGGAGGCTGATTAAACCTTCAGCACTGTGGAAACTGAAGTAATGACCTACTTGAGAACAACCGATACAGGGATAGAGATTCTTAAACAATTTCCCACAATAAAGGAAATTTCTCTGAAGAAAAATGCAGCTACTCCATTAAGTGCACCTGTTGAGAGACTTTTCAGCCTGGGAAGTCTGGTACTGTCTCCAAAGAGGAACAAGCTGTCTGACCAAAGGTTTGAGAGACTTCTTCTCATGCGGTACAACCACTGGTTTGGAGGGTAAAACTCAAATTACACATTCATTCAGGTCCTTGCTAGTAAGCAAGTTGTTGTTTCAAATAAATAAGCACACATTTGTTATTAAAAATATTTGTTTGTTAAAAATAATGGTTAGTTTAATAGCCACAGAGACATTTCTGTTATATGTTCGAACACTAATTTTATACATTATAAAATGCATTACGTTTCCGTTTATATTATTCAGCTTGTTTTGTTATTTATTTCAGAAATGCTTGTGATATATTCAGTTTGTGCTGCTCTGACTTTAATAAAATAGTGTTTAAAAATGACTTTGTGTTTAAGTCAGTTTTGTGTTTGTATAGAGCATAACGCATTAAAGGGCATTAATGGGAACATTAGAGAACGTTCTTTAAAAAAGTAACAAAAAAGTTAAAGGTGTAAATAATCAACAAAGTAATTGAGTTACTTTTTGAATGAAGTAACGAGTAACTGTAACTAGTCACTATTTCTTAGTAACCAGCACAACACTGTCTGGCACAGTCGTGCAGGTGCTTTCATGACTGATCTTCTTAGGGGCTAAAAATGCGATTCTGCAAGTCTCAGCCCCGTAAGACGAAAGGAAAGTGTTTTTTCGAACCGTTCCTCACAGAACACGCACATGAAAAGTCATGACATGCAGATTACTCGGTCATACCGTGCAAATTTATATAGACGCAGGTGGGAATCTCGTCAAAAATATTACTCACAAATTATTATTTTTGGTTGACCATTTTAGTCGCAGTCTGGACCCCTGTATAAGAATGTATAATGTATGGAAGAGATTAACAGCAGCATAATTCAGAGAAAGAAAATTAAAAGCATTTAAAGAGGACTGAGGTGAACCCCTCAAACTGACCCAGAAACAGAGAAGGAACTTTCTGACCACCTGCTGGTTTTTCCACAAACAGAACAAAAGTGTCTTTAAAAGTAATATTTATAAGGAGACACGACTGTTTTATGTTGTAGATGTTTTTCTGAAACTGTGGAATCGAGTCATTTCCTGGTGAATCAATCGATTCAGACTTTATTGAATCAATTCCAGTGAACTGACTCAGTGACTTAAACTGAATCTAAGGAGTCAAAATTACCGAACCAAATCTTTTTTAACTGAATTGATTGAATTATTAAAATAAATCTATTAAATGAAATTGTTATTTTCTAACGTTTTGAATTTAAAGATTTATTTCTGATGTTTTTAACATAACTGAGGTGGTCAGAAGTTATATTTGAGCAGTAGATGTTATAAGGCTGCATTCAAACTAAACTTTTTGCAGCAATCGATAGTTTTGATCAGTTTCACTTCTGTTCATGTTCAAATGATTTCAATCAGAACCTTTATTTTATTATCATTTACTTTTGTCACATTTTCCCAACATTTCATCATGTGGATTTTAATTCTTAGTTACGATTTAAATGAAGTCCAACACTTTAATAAAAGACACAAAACACACAATATTAAAATATAAATTTGTATTAAATATTACAATAAACTTTGATGTGTTTTGTACTTTATTATATGTATGGCATGGCTAAATCTAAACCTGTCCAGAGCTTTGTAGATTGTTGCCCCCCAGTGCTGCCATTTCCTGTTCTTCGTGAATTATTGAGGAATCTGGTTTTAAAGCGAGTGATGTTTTGTTTGGTCTTTAGTTTTTTCTCAAATTCACTCACAAATTCCAAAGTTTCGTCCAGCTCAACAACAAGGTCCTCCAGTTGCTCTTGTTCTCTCATCAAATTATTTCTCTCGTGCTCTGCCCTCTTTTTCTCTTCCTCACAGTGGTTGAGGGAATCCTGGAGCTTCCTGGTGGTTTGGAGGTGTGAGGTGGTCATTTCCTCCAGGTCGTGTTTGGCCTTCTCTTTTTCTTTCCTGAGTTTATTTTGCTCAGAAAGCAAAGTGGCCTCTTGCAGAGCAAGACGTGTCTCCAGTTGGTCTCGGTCTCTCATTAAATTATTGTTCTCTTTCTCACAGAGATTTAATGAATCCTGAAGCTCTCTGATGGCCTGGAGTGGTATATTGTTCCTCTCCTCCATGTCTAGTATGGCCTTCTTTCTTTTCTCTCTTTTCAAAGCGACCTCGAGCTGAGCAACACGTACCAGCAGTCGCTTTTGTTTTCTCGCACAGGTCTCTTTCTCACGTTCTACAGATTTCTCGTAGAGTTTCAGGAAAGACGGGAGCTCAGTGATGTACTGGAGCTGTGTGTCATTTCTACGATTTATGTCCTGTTCCCGCTGCTTTCGCTCAGAAGCCAAAGTAGCCTCCAGCTTTTGCACCGTCTGTAGCAGAATGGCTTTCTCTTCTTTCTCTTCTGCTATCTTCTCTTTCATCTGATTAATAAATGCATTTAAGTCTTTTACTACCTTCTCCATGTGTTTCAGCTTCTCCTTCATTTCAGCAATCTGTTTAGTTTTCCTCTTTTCTTTGGTTTGATAAATCTCTCCAAATCTTCTGAAGAGCAACATGTTTACGTCTCTTTACTCACACGCACAAACCTCGGAAATGAGAGAAACAGAGACGCATTCTGATTTACATAGAAGTTGCCTTACTGTGACGTCACACAGAGATGTTCCGCCCCCCGGTTTTTCTCTCTCTCTCACCCAGTAAACTGGGTCTGTACTGTATTTGTAATGTTTTTGCATTAATGTTATAATATCTGATAGCCATTAGAGGGCACTCTCGTGCTGTATGTGGTTGTGTTTGCAGTGTGAGAGTAAACGAGTAAAAAATGCTGTGCATGTCTCCGGTTCTTTCTGCACATGCTCCGAACTTAACGGGATAATATGTGTTTTATAGCATAATGATGCAAACATAACACTATTTACATTCATTACATTACTGTGCTGGAAAACAATAAAAATTAAAGCAGCGATGAACGGGCCTTGCACCTTGGCTCACTGCCACCGGTTGGCCTGAGGAAAACAGTGAACAGTGGGCGAGGTGCATGTAAGCGAGTAAAGACAGGAGAATTATAGCACAGTCATTTCAAAGTGCCACACTTCCTGCTGCCAGTAGGACCGTAAATGTATATTGTCATAAATATTGTCATCAGTCCAGGACTTTTATCAAACATGTGAAGTTTGGAGCTGATCGGTCATTGTATGCCTGAGTTCCAAACAACTTTCTGTTTTGTGATGTAATCGCAAACATCAGCACTTAGCCAACTGTTGCACGGTTGAACGTGTTTATAGCATGTTTGGTATTGCGTGGCATGTTGAAATGTGTTTCTGAGAGTGAAGTACAGTGTAAAATATAACATTTCTTTTTGCCAGCAGGTGGCGCTATAACTAATACTGAATATGGGCATGTAGATCTGTTCAGATCAGGAGTCGTATCAAACATGAGAAGTTTGGGGCAGATTGGACATTGTATGTCTGAGTTATAGCAACTTCCTTTTTGATGGCAAAACATCAAAATTTGTCAGGCCGCCACAGACACACCCTTTAATGAAAACTCAAGATCTTTGCAATTTAACATTTAGATTGTGCAAACTAAATTTGGTAAAAATCTCTAGGAGGAGTTTGTTGAAATACAACATCTGAAAATGGCAAAAATGACAAAAAATGTGCTCATAAAATAAAAAATACCAGACTTCCTGTTGGGATTCAGATTTCGTACCCAGAGACTTTTTTGTAGGTATTAGTGTGTTACATGTGTACCGATTTTCATACATGTACATGAAACATAGCTTGAGGCACACACCGTTGAAAGTGTATAGGTGGCGCTGTTGAGCCATTTTGCCACATCCACTTTAGAAAAACACTAATTTAAACATGCAAAGTCCAATCTGCACCAGATTTGACTCTGCATAGGTGGCGCTATTGAGCCATTTTGCCACATCCACTTTAGAAAAACATATCATACCTAAAGTTTCGCCATTTCTGATGTGTGTGCAAAGTTTTGTGACTTTTCGAGCAATTTAAAAAATAATAATAATAAAGAAACGGAGCGATTACAATAGAGTCCTTGCACCATCGGTGCTCGAGCCCTAATAATAATAAAGAAACGGAACAATTATAATAGGGCCTTCTTAGGCCATGAGTGTTTTTTAAACAAGTGAAAGTTTGGTGCAGATTGGACTTTGCATGTTTAAGTTAGTGGAAAAATTGCCTTTTCCTGTTGCCAGCAGGTGGCGCTCTAATAAAAATGGAATAATGTTCTTTTGATGTGTTCAGGCCTGGACTGTTATCAAACATGTGAAGTTTAGCATTGTAAAGAATTGTAGAGAATTCAGTAAATATGTAGGTGAAGTGCTTTAAAGTGGAAAAATAGAAGGAATTTTTATGTTGAATACATTTTGAAAGTATTTATAATGTATGTATGGTAAATAGTAAAAGTGAAATGCAAGAATAAGTCAAAAGGGTTGCAAACAAAGAGAATGGCATTTATTGTTGTAGAAAGGCAACATGTTATGGTCATTAATGAAAACCAGTCTGACAAAAATGTCATGTGATACTAACATTGTATGGTTTGTGTTGAAAAGTGACAAAATGCAAAGGAACTGCTGAAAGTATGTAAAAGTTTGTGTTTTCCTTGTTGATTAAGGTGGAGGCCATCTTGTCTGTATAGGGGGTAGACTATTTTTCCATGTTTGAGGAAAGTTTTGTTGTGTTCAGAAAGATGATGTTGTCTGTGTGAGTAGTTCAGTGGTGTAGCATAGTGTTGTATTGTTTCACTGTAGTTTTTTTTGCTGAGTCATCTGTAGGTTGTGGCAAGACAGCACTAATTGCAAAATACAGAATGTGAGGATTTGCCTGAGAGATTGAAGTTGTTATTGTTTTCATTCGTTGGATGATCAGTGATGGGGCTGCTCCACTTGCTCCACTTGCAATGTCATTGGTTTGTTGATTGTTGATGTTATTAATATCTGTTCTGTAGAGACAGAGAAGGTGAGTGAATATAAGATGAAGAGTATGTGTACAAATAGAGAGGCTGTATATCGGAATTTGCCAAACATATTGAGAATATTAATAGGATATAAGAAAGTTACATTTAACATAAAAGGTAATGATTTTTAAACATTTGTGTAAACATTATTAAAGGAAAAGGAATAAATTGCATCTTTTAACTTTCTGGATTTGTGTAGCATAGGTATCTATAAAATACATATCATATTTTATATTAATAAAAAAGCAATGTTTTAGGAATGCTGGAGTTAAAGTTATAAATATACTTTATGTCTGAAATAAAAGGGGTGTGACTTTGTGGTTAGGGGTGTATTTTAGGTGTGTGAGACTCTTTATTGTAATGGGCTTTCAAGGATAAGTTTGTCATAGTGAACTGGTGGTGGCGCTGTTCAGTGCGTTGTAGCTGCAGTAAAGCGTGCATCACAATACTGTAAAAGGTAAATATTTTGTGTCATGTTTAATGAGTGTAAAGGATTTGGTTTTTTGTTGATTTTGTAGTGAGATATTTATAAATATATTATATGTGTTTTGTTGTTGCAGGAAAATGGCATTTACAAGTCCGTCCAAAATTCCACGTGTGGAAGGGGAAGAGTTTGTGTTATTAAGAGATCAGTTTTGCTCATTAGCAGTGAGTATTATGCATTTTATATTGTGTTAAATATATTTGTATTAACACTATATCAGTATTAATGCTAAATTTTTAAAATTGTCAGGATATACTGTAATTGGCATATACAGTTATTTTTTTCCTTTATTTTAATGAGGTAATTTGTATGTATTGTATTTTTCTGGTGCTCAAATTAAGTATTTATACATTGTGTAAAATTTTGTTTATTGTTTTATAATTAACTATACATTTATTTACGTAGTAAAATTTATTTGATGTAGTTTTGGATTTTGTTTCCCCTCAATAATAAAAACCTTCATTTAAAAACTGCATGTCGTGTTCACTTGTGTTATCTTTTACTAATATTTAAATTAGTTTATTAATCTGAAACATTAAAGTGGGACAAACATACAAACAAATAAGAAATCAGGAAGGGGGCAAACACTTTTTCACACCACTGTACATTATTTCTACATCAACTGTATATTCTACATATACACATTCTACCATATACTACATATAGACATCTTACATCCACCACCCCGTGCCTTTAATCACGCTGTGCTGCCCAACCCCAGACTGGGTCGTACCAACTTGCAAAAATTGTGATCCAAACAGAGAGACTGCATTACTTTTTGTGTTTGAAGATTACGATCCTCTGGTGTTCGTCTGTGCAGTTTAGGGGTATAACAGTGTCAGTTGCAGGCCGTGTCTTCAGTGGGGACGTACCCAACTTAATCCACCTCTTAATATCACCACTATCACGTCACAATTATAGAAACCATCAATACAATACAAAAATGCAATATAACAACCTGTGGCATTACAGAGACAGAGGCATTTCTACGGTGGCCAAGAAGTGCCAAACACATTAACAATTTGGAAAACAAATTAACAAATTAGAAAACACTAACAAATCCGAAAACACGACAATTCAGACAAACCGGTAAAGGGAGGCATAGTGTGTGAATGAAACACGTACCGATCATGTCATTCAAAATATACAGACAGTACAACCGTTTTTATATATATATATATTTTTTTTATTAAACAATTAGCCATAAACAAACAACGTGGCAATAACAAGTACAATTTACATTACAATACACAGAACAGGTGCATGAAAATACAAATATATACACATATATTTAGGGGAAAGAGGGAAAAAAATAGATAAATAAATAAAATGTATAATAATAATAAAATTATTAATCACTTTTTCTGCGACTCTTTGGGCTTGTAGAGGTTCAGCTTTCTGTTCCTGTCTTTGATGTCCAGATTCGTCTCATCTTGCTGCTGTTTCTTATTGTCAGATCCCAAAGTGCCCTCAGCTGAGCTACATGTTTCTCTAATTGCTTTTCTTCTGTATCTTACAGTGATTCACGGTATCCTGGAGCTCTCGAATGTAGGAGAGGAACATATTAGAACTCCAAACCATATCTAGTTCAACCTTCTTTTTTTCCTCATTCCATTTATTTCTCTCAAAATTCAAAGTTGCCTTCAGCTGAACAACATGGTCCTCCAGTTGCTCCTGGTATCTCATCAGATGATCTCTCTCATGCTCTGCTCTATTCTTCAACTCCTCACAGTGATTAAGAGAATCCTGGAGTTCTCTGATGGTCTGGAGCTGTAAATTGTTATTCTTCTCCATGTCTAGTTCCGCCTTCTTTCTTTCTTCCTTCCAATTATTTCTCTCAAATTCCAAAGTGGCCTTCAGCTGAGCAACATGTTCCTCCTGTTGTTCTCGTTCTCTAATCAAATTATCTCGCTCATGCTCTGCACAATTCTTCTCTTCCTCACACTGATTCAGGGAATCTTGAAGGCCTCTGATGGTTTGAAGATGTAGGATGGTCCTCTCCTGCATGTCTTGTTTGGCCTTCTTTATTTTTACCTCCCATATATTTTTTCAAAATCAAAGTGGCCTGCAGCTGAGCAACACGTTCCTCTAGTCGCTCTTGGTGTCTTATAAAATTATCTTTCTCGTGCTTTGCAGTCTTCCTCTCTTCTTTACAGAGATTTAGAGTATCCTGAACCTCTCGAAAGGTCTGAAGCTGTAAGTTGTTCCTCTCCCTTATGTCTAGTTGCAGAAAGGACTTCTTGCTTTTCTCCTTCCATTTATTTCTCTCAAATTCCAAATTAGCCTCAAGCTGAGCAACATGTTCCTCCACTTTCTTTTGTTCTCTTGTCCAGCTCTTTCTCTCACATTCTACAGTTTTCTCCAGTTCCTCATGGATTTTCAGGGAAGACTGGAGCTTCATGGTGGTGTGATCCAAAATAAACTCGAGCTGAGCAACACGTTCCTCCAGTTGTTTTGTTCTCTCGCCCAGCTCTGGCTTCTTTCAGTTATGTCCTGTTCCTGCTGCTTTCGCTCAGAAGCCAAAGTAGCCTCCAGCTTTTGCACCTTCTGTAGCAGAATGGCTTTCTCTTCTTTCTCTTCTGTTATCTTCTCTATCATTAGAAGAGAAAATGCATCCAAGTCTGTTACTACTTTCTCCATGTGTTCCAGCTTCTCCTTCTTTTCAGCAATCTGCTCAGAATTCCTCTCTCTTCTGGTTTGAAAAATATCTCTAAACCTTCTGAAGAGCCCCATGTTTACGTGTCTTTACTCAAACGCACAAAATTTGGAAATGAGAGAAACAGAGACGCATTCTGACTTACATACAGGTTGCCCTACAGTGACGTCACAGAGAGATGCTCCGCCCTCTTTCTGTGACGTCACCCATGCCCCCCCTCACTCTCTCTCTTACACGCACACACTCACGATGCGCATGCGCACATATTACAGAGGGAAAGCGCGGATAAAATATCATGCCGTCTTCACCACGTTTTTGTTGTTCCTGAGAGAAGAGCGATATTACAGTCATAAATAAGATAAAAACGGCTGTAAACTGTGTATAAAGCGAGTGAAGGTCAGCAGGACTGCATGCTCTCTGAGGACGGACCGGGGCTAGCTTAGCATGCTAACTTCAGTAGATATCTCTGTTACATAATACATAGAGGTTTTTAAAGTCCAAACTGTTTTTTATTCACATTCTGTTGATAATTGTATTTGATTGATGAGTGTTTAAACTACACTTATTACATAGAGCTCCATAGAGAAAGCAGTTACTACGCGGTATTTGACAGTAAACGGTCTGAGTTGAGAACCGAAAGTTGACCGGAGTGACTCTATGAATGTTGCAGAATCATAAATGACCAGTAGGTGGCAGTGTGATGTGTATTAGAGCTCACTGTCACAGCAGGTCATTAGAAGTAGTGGAGCTCTAATGACGTCATTAATAGCGAGGACAAGACACACAGCAGTTTGGGATTCTTTTATTGACTTTATTGATTAATTGATTTGGAGTATGATTGTGTTTCTGATCAAAGTAAGTTCATGTGTATGGAGTAAAAACAACCTGTACATTTCTCACTTCCAGACAGTATTATGAGATGTTCATCTGCTGGAAGTTCATGTTTAATGCTGCATGTTTTATAGGATTTATGAGCTGGAATAAATGTTTTACTTTTAAATGTTTTCTTAACCAACTGGTGCATTTTATCTTTATGCTTCAGATGAGTTTTATAAAAACACATTTTACTACTTATTAAAAATAAAACGTCATTCTGAGTGAAACCAATTGTTTATTAAATCCATTATTCACTAAATAAACATCAATGAAAACTGGATGATTTGTTTTTATTGAATGTAAAATATTAATTTGAGGATAATTGAACTTAATGAATGGAATAGTTTTGGATTAAATGAAGACTTTACTGAACTAAACAGCACTGAATTCTCCTTTAAATGAACTTAAGTTTACTGAACTAAATACTGTTACTTATATGAAAATAAACCCGGTTTCTTGAACCCTGTTCGGTTTCAGCCCCACTTTTGGGCCTCACAGCTGAAAATGACCTTCCTGACTTTCAATGGTAAAAGTTCCTGACAACAGTGTGCTACATACACAATTTACATCTCTTTTAAAAGAACACACTTTGGGCTTTACATCATCCAAAGATGCTGAAGTTTCTTAGAAAAAAATGTGTACGTCATAAAACATTATTTTTTATTATCATTTATAAATACATGAATTTGATCCTGAAGCAATCCAGAATAGTGACGGGTTAAAAGTCTGTGTGATTTTAAGCAGCCATTTGTAGAGAAGGACATGTTTATTCATTTAAGGGGGCATTTAAGAAGGAAAGAAACAGTTCCATGTCCATTCAGTGGCTGCAAATTTCAAACCAATGTGTATTCCACATATAATGCACACAAATGCAGAGAACACCAAAAAGCCTCAGATTTTGATCCATTAGATGTGGTGCAGAAATTCTACCTTTATGTATGTGCCAATTATCTCATCTTTGCAGTTGTTGCTTAAAAAACAAGATGTACTTGAGAAAGTTCAAGCAACCACTTCACAGTCACCTGGACAGTATTCATCATACAGCGATGCCTCATACCACCAGGAACATTTTCTATTATCAGTTGAGGGTCAGAAATTAGCAATAATTCTATATAATAATATGTTGATGATTTAAAATTGCAAATCATCTGGGGACATACAAAACAATACACACAGTCTGTGCGGTTTATTAGATATTAGCTAACCTGCTAGTAAAATATCATTCTGTCCTCCACTCTAATCAGTGTGACAGTTTGGATATAAAAAGGTAAAACTTAAAAACTCTAAAAGCAGTGGGTGTTTACATTGAAACATCTGGTGACTGTCTAAAAGGCACAGTTTATTCTGTTGTAGCTGATAACCTTGCTGCTCATGCGCTAGCTGGTTTCAGTGAGAGTTTCAGATCGAATAATTTCTCCAGATTTTGTCTCGCCATTCAAACAGAAATGCAAAACTCATCTGCAGTTGCTGGTAGTTTTGAAACGTGAACAAAAGATCAGCATGATCAACTTGTTGAAAAATACAAAACAATGAGAGTGATTGTAATTATGGTGTAAAACACAGTTGTGTTCTGACTGAACATCTATCCTATTACCACCCTGTCACAGGATTTCCACCTGATATCTTACATGACCTGCTGGAAGACATTGTTCCTGTGGAGTTGGCACATTGTTTAAAAGGTTTGATTAAGGTTTAATTCCCTTCCAGCACTCAGATAAGGTTGACCGTCCTCACCCAATTCCACAAAATATTGTCCATGGTGGAACAATTGGAGGGAATGGTGCTGAGAACCACACTCTTCTTAGACTGCTGCCTGTTCTTATTGGGTTCAAAATCCCATAAGGTGATACATTTTGGAAAGTACTAATGGATTTGGAAGATAGTAGAACTTGCTGTGTCTCATACTTTCACATATGAAACTATTCAGTACATGGCTTGTAACATTTCAGATCAAAGGCAGCTACTTCAAGTAGTCTTGCCCAGCTTACGATTACGACGAAAGCATCATTATATTGAGCATTATACCATCTCATAAAGTGCTTTGGTCCTTTGGTGCATCTCTGGACAATGTGATTTGAGGGGAAGCATAACGTGTTCAAAAAATTGTTCATAATACTCATAACTACAAAAATGTAGTGATAAAAAACTGGTGTTCGTGGTGCCTTCCCTGAGTTTAAAGAGATCAAAAACACATTACTCATTAAAGACAATATCTACTTTTTACTCAAAGACTATGAAACATTGTATGTTGAGCATTTAAGATCATATGAGCTCATAGAAAATACAAACAAAGGTCATACAGTGAAATTTGTGTTTCAGCTAATAGACCAAATGCCATTATTCACCTATAAAATATCAGCATTTTATTCCAGTGTCTGAATGAAAAGCAGAACCATAA
>NC_060887.1:1291091-1337667 GCF_014805685.1 Silurus meridionalis | reverse complement strand
TTACTAATATTTTCCTACAGATTCTACAGTGAAGGTGTTGAGCAACAGCAATGGTGAGTGTCTGTGTTCTTTGTTTTAACACTACTTCAGTGACGGGCCGTGCATTTGGTACCTGCGCCTTCAGTGTGGACTTACCTGATTTAATTCACCTCTTAATACCACCACTATCATGTCGACATTATAGAAACCATCAATACTATACAAAACACAATATAACAATGAGTGGCATTACAGAGAGAGGCATTTTGCATATGGAGGGTGAATACCATTTTACTAAAGCAAGCTTCAAACCTTTACACTACAACCGCAACTGTGCCATCTATATCATGTGGAGCAGTTTAGAATCAATATTTGTCTAATAACATGACAAAAACATTAAAAAATGTAAATTAAATACAACTTACTCTCCAGAGATGCATACGCATAATGCATACTCATAATTTGCAACGCTCCTGTGGTATCAGTGGTATCGCTCGTATTCACTGGTCTGGAAGTGGTGAACAAACCCTTTCCCGGGCTGAGACAAGCTAACTAGCTTTAGGGTTGGGCTACCTGGCTTTTCTAGATGTCTAGCTTTTCTTGAAAATGGATTTTTAACAACGTCCGAGACCAAATCAATTTCTCTTCCTACATCAGTCTAACTGATGTATTAATGTGTGTGGATCACTACAGACATGTTTTGCCAGTCCAACTTGGCTGTAACAGTTTCGCTCTGACGAACCAATCAGAGGACAGAAAAATGCTGATGCTAGTCTGGGCCAGCTAGCTGGTCTTGTGAGGCGAATTTGATTGATTTGATTTGATTGGTTAAAGAAACAGATCCATTGCTAAAATAGTCTAAGGTACATCGGCCAGCACAACTGATTCTGAAGACCCTGGGCAGATTAGATTGACATGGCAGCAAATAGAAAAAAAATCAAACATTCACATACTGGAAGCAGTGCAGCCAAGAAAAACTCACAATTTCATCGAACAAATATTGGAATTTAGGTTGTAATTGTAGATCAGTGCTTCTGATAATGTTTAGGCCAGCAGAGAAGAACTTGCTGGCCCTGATGGCCCACCACAACCACTACTGTGGAGTAAGGCTAGCTGGTCGACTTTGGCTTCAGAGTTAGTGGGTGATTTGGTTTGCAAAACTGCTTGTGCCATGCTCCACAAGGTGGAATTCATTTTATGATGCTGTGGCGAGAATAGTTGAAATACTCATGACTGACTTGAGTACCATCTCTAATCATTTAGAGCTAAAATGTATTGGTGAGAGGGAGTTTCAGTTTCTGAGGGAATACTGTGCCATCATAAAGCCTCTCACAGTTGCTCTGGATATCCTTCAAGGAGAAGAAAACTGTTACTATGGCACCCTCCTGCCCACAATAGATGTTTTGATGTTGAAGCTACTGGAGATAAAAGAAGGCCTGATTATTGCAACTGGCCCACCTGATGCCATAGTTCAGGTAAGAAACATTTATCAATATTCAAATGAAGTTTATAGATGTAAACATTAATATTTTTAGCTGAGCAAGCACCAATATAGCGTAAGAAATGGAAAGAATGTAAAGTGCAAAAACAATTTTTTTGATTCTATTCACACACTGTACTGCACCTACCCACTGGATGAAAAATAAACAGTAATAATACCATAATTCCTTTTTTGCAAAAATAAAGTTTTAGTTTTGTCCAATCAGTTGCACGTATATTTTTAGTTTCTTAATGTGTGTGTTTTTGTGATGTTTAAATTATTTTATAACTCATATCTATAGGTCAAAAATCACAGTGGTGTACAGCTTTCATAGAATGTACATAGAGGGAATATTTCACTCATTCTTAAATCTGTGTCACTGTGGGGGTTTTTTTTTCTGCAGGCAATCAAAACACGATTTGCATCCATTTTGGAAAGCGACAATGCAATACTGGCAGCTTTCTTATTTCTTATGTTTAAACTGAGATGGTTGAGAGAGCAGAGAAAGAAAGAGATGGTCAGAGGAATGCTCGCAGCAGAGTGTCACAAGCTCATCCCTCATCCTGGCCCTGTTCAGCAAGCAGCCAAGATGCCTGTGTCTCAGACAACACCAGACTCAAGCTCCTTCAATGTGCAGGACTTTTTCTGTTTTGTGGAGGCTGATTAAACCTTCAGCACTGTGGAAACTGAAGTAATGACCTACTTGAGAACAACCGATACAATTTCCCACAATAAAGGAAATTTCTCTGAAGAAAAATGCAGCTACTCCATTAAGTGCACCTGTTGAGAGACTTTTCAGCCTGGGAAGTCTGGTACTGTCTCCAAAGAGGAACAAGCTGTCTGACCAAAGGTTTGAGAGACTTCTTCTCATGCGGTACAACCACTGGTTTGGAGAGTAAAACTCAAATTAAACATTCATTCAGGTCCTTGCTAGTAAGCACCATTTGTTGTTTCAAATAAATAAGCACACATTTGTTATTAAAAATATTTGTTTGTTAAAAATAATGGTTAGTTTAGTAGCCACAGAGACATTTCTGTTATATGTTCGAACACTAATTTTATGCATTATAAAATGCATTACGTTTCCGTTTATATTATTCAACTTGTTTTGTTATTTCAGAAATCTGTGTGATATATTCAGTTTGTGCTGCTCTGACTTTAATAAAATAGTGTTTAAAAATGACTTTGTGTTTAAGTCAGTTTTGTGTTTGTATAACGCATAAAATCTCCTTAGGGGCTTTCATGACAGATCTTCTTAGTGGCTAAAAATGCGATTCTGCAAGTCTCAGCCTCGTAACACGAAAGGAAAGCGTTTTTTCGAACCGTTCCTCACAGAAAAGTCATGACATGAAAAGTCATGACATGCAGATTACTCGGTCATACCGTGCAAATTTATATGGACGCAGGTGGGAATCTCGTCAAAAATATTACTCACAAATTATTATTTTTGGTTGAGCATTTTAGTCGCAGTCTGGACCCCTGTATAAGAATGTATGATGTATGGAAGAGATTAACAGCAGCATAATTCAGAGAAAGAAAATTAAAAGCATTTAAAGAGGACTGAGGTGAACCCCTCAAACTAACCCAGGAACAGAGAAGGAACTTTTTGACCACCTGCTGGTTTTTCACAAACAGAACAAAAGTGTCTTTAAAAGTAATATTTATAAGGAGACACGACTGTTTTATGTTGTAGATGTTTTTCTGAAACTGTGAAATCGAGTCATTTCCTGGTGAATCAATCGATTCAGACTTTATTGAATCAATTCAAAATTACAGAACCAAATCTTTTTTAACTGAATTGATTGAATTATTAAAATAAATCTATTAAATGACATTGTTATTTTCTAACGTTTTGAATTCAAAGATTTATTTCTGATGTTTTGTAACTAGCTGAGGTGGTCAGAAGTTATATTTGAGCAGTAGATGTTATAAGGCTGCATTCAAACTAAACTTTTTGCAGCAATCGATAGTTTTGATCAGTTTAACTTCTGTTCATGTTCAAATGATTTCAATCAGAACCTTTATTTTATTATCATTTACTTTTGTCACATTTTCCCAACATTTCATCATGTGGATTTTAATTCTTAGTTACGATTTAAATGAAGTCCAACACTTTAATAAAAGACACAAAACACACAATATTAAAATATAAATTTGTATTAAATATTACAATAAACTTTGATGTGTTTTGTACTTTATTATATGTATGGCAGGGCTAAATCTAAACCTGCCCAGAGCTTTGTAGATTGTTGCTCTCCGGTGCTGCCATTTCCTGTTCTTCGTGAATTATTGAGGAATCTGGTTTTAAAGCGAGTGATGTTTTGTTTGGTCTTTTGTTTTTTTCTTCAATTCACTCACAAATTCCAAAATGTCCTCCAGCTGAACAACAAGTTCCTCCAGTTGCGCTTGTTCTCTCATCAAATTATTTCTCTTGTGCTCTGCCCTCTTTTTCTCTTCCTCACAGTGGTTGAGGGAATCCTGGAGCTTCCTGGTGGTTTGGAGGTGTGAGGTGGTCATTTCCTCCAGGTCTTGTTTGGCCTTCTCTTTTTCTTTCCTGAGTTTATTTTGCTCAGAAAGCAAAGTGGCCTCTTGCATAGCAAGACGTGTCTCCAGTTGGTCTCGGTCTCTCATTAAATTATTGTTCTCTTTCTTACAGAGATTTAATGAATCCTGAAGCTCTCTGATGGCCTGGAGTGGTATATTGTTCCTCTCCTCCATGTCTAGTATGGCCTTCTTTTCTTTCTCTCTTTTCAAAGTGACCTCGAGCTGAGCAACACGTTCCAGCAGTCGCTTTTGTTTTCTCACGCAGATCTCTCTCTCACGTTCTACAGATTTCTCGTAGAGTTTCAGGAAAGACTGGAGCTCAGTGATGTACTGGAGCTGTGTGTCATTTCTACGATTTATGTCCTGTTCCTGCTGCTTTCGCTCAGAAGCCAAAGTAGCCTCCAGCTTTTGCACCATCTGTAGCAGAATGGCTTTCTCTTCTTTCTCTTCTGCTATCTTCTCTTTCATCTGATTAATAAATGCATTTAAGTCTTTTACTACCTTCTCCATGTGTTTCAGCTTCTCCTTCATTTCAGCAATCTGTTTAGTTTTCCTCTTTTCTTTGGTTTGATAAATCTCTCCAAATCTTCTGAAGAGCAACATGTTTACGTCTCTTTACTCACACGCACAAACCTCGGAAATGAGAGAAACAGAGACGCATTCTGATTTACATAGAAGTTGCCTTACTGTGACGTCACACAGAGATGCTCCGCCCCGGTTTTTCTCTCTCTCTCACCCAGTAAACTGGGTCTGTACTGTATTTGTAATGTTTTTGCATTAATGTTATAATATCTGATAGCCATTAGAGGGCACTCTCGTGCTGTATGTGGTTGTGTTTGCAGTGTGAGAGTAAACGAGTAAAAAATGCTGTGCATGTCTCCGGTTCTTTCTGCGCATGCTCCGAACTTAACGGGATAATATGTGTTTTATAGCATAATGATGCAAACATAACAGTATTTACATTCATCACATTACTGTGCTGGAAAACAATAAAAATTAAAGCAGCGATGAACGGGCCCTCGCACCCAGGCTCACCGCCACCGGTTGGCCTGAGGAAAACAGTCTATAGCAGTATAGCACAGTCATTTCAAAGTGCCACACTTCCTGCTGCCAGTAGGACCGTAAATGTATATTGTCATAAATATTGTCATCAGTCCAGGACTTTAATCAAACATGTTAAGTTTGGAGCTGATCGGTCATTGTATGCCTGAGTTCCAAACAACTTTCTGTTTTGTAATGTAATCGCAAACATCAGCACTTAGCCAACTGTTGCACGGTTGAACGTGTTTATAGCATGTTTGGTATTGCGTGGCATGTTGAAATGTGTTTCTGAGAGTGAAGTACAGTGTAAAATATGACATTTCTTTTTGCCAGCAGGTGGCGCTATAACTAATACTGAATATGGGCATGTAGATCTGTTCAGATCAGGAGTCGTATCAAACATGAGAAGTTTGGGGCAGATTGGACATTGTATGTCTAAGTTATAGCAACTTACTTTTTGATGGCGAAACATAAAAATTTGTCAGTCCGCCACAGACACACCCTTTAATGAAAACTCAAGATCTTTGCAATTTAACATTTAGATTGTGCAGAACAAATTTAGTGTTGATCTCTAGGAGGAGTTTGTTAAAATACAACATCTGAAAATGGCAAAAATGACAATAAATGTGCTCATAAAATAAAAAATACCCGACTTCCTGTTGGGTTTCGGATTTCGTACCCATAGACTTTTTTGTAGGTATTAGTGTGTTACATGTGTGTACCGATTTTCATACATGTACGTGAAACATAGCTTGAGGCACACACCGTTGAAAGTGTATAGGTGGCGCTGTTGAGCCATTTTGCCACATCCACTTTAGAAAAACACTAATTTAAACATGCAAAGTCCAATCTGCACCAGATTTGACTCTGCATAGGTGGCGCTATTGAGCCATTTTGCCACATCCACTTTAGAAAAACATATCATACCTAAAGTTTCGCCATTTCTGATGTGTGTGCAAAGTTTCGTGACTTTTCGAGCAATTAAAAAATAATAATAATAAAGAAACGGAGCGATTACAATAGAGTCCTTGCACCATCGGTGCTCGAGCCCTAATAATAATAAAGAAAGCGGAACAATTATAATAGGGCGTTCTTAGGCCATGAGTGTTTTTTAAACAAGTGAAAGTTTGGTGCAGATTGGACTTTGCATGTTTAAGTTAGTGGAAAAATTGCCTTTTCCTGTTGCCAGCAGGTGGCGCTCTAATAAAAATGGAATAATGTTCTTTTGATGTGTTCAGGCCTGGACTGTTATCAAACATGTGAAGTTTAGCATTGTAAAGAATTGTAGAGAATTCAGTAAATATGTAGGTGAAGTGCTTTAAAGTGGAAAAATAGAAGGAATTTTTATGTTGAATACATTTTGAAAGTATTTATAATGTATGTATGGTAAATAGTAAAAGTGAAATGCAAGAATAAGTCAAAAGGGTTGCAAACAAAGAGAATGGCATTTATTGTTGTAGAAAGGCAACATGTTATGGTCATTAATGAAAACCAGTCTGACAAAATGTCATGTGATACTAACATTGTTTGATTTGTGTTGAAAAGTGACAAAATGCAAAAGGAACTGCTGAAAGTATGTAAAAGTTTGTGTTTTCCTTGTTGATTAAGGTGGAGGCCATCTTGTCTGTATAGGGGGTAGACTATTTTTCCATGTTTGAGGAAAGGTTTTGTTGTGTTCAGAAAGATGATGTTGTCTGTGTGAGTAGTTCAGTGGTGTAGCATAGTGTTGTATTGTTTCACTGTAGTTTTTTTTGCTGAGTCATCTGTAGGTTGTGGCAAGACAGCACTAATTGCAAAATACAGAATGTGAGGATTTGCCTGAGAGATTGAAGTTGTTATTGTTTTCATTCGTTGGATGATCAGTGATGGGGCTGCTCCACTTGCTCCACTTGCAATGTCATTGGTTTGTTGATTGTTGATGTTATTAATATCTGTTCTGTAGAGAGACAGAGAAGGTGAGTGAATATAAGATGAAGAGTATGTGTACAAATAGAGAGGCTGTATATCGGAATTTGCCAAACATATTGAGAATATTAATAGGATATAAGAAAGTTACATTTAACATAAAAGGTAATGATTTTTAAACATTTGTGTAAACATTATTAAAGGAAAAGGAATAAATTGCATCTTTTAACTTTCTGGATTTGTGTAGCATAGGTATCTATAAAATACATATCATATTTTATATTAATAAAAAAGCAATGTTTTTTGAAAGCTGGAGTTAAAGTTATAAATATACTTTATGTCTGAAATAAAAGGGGTGTGACTTTGTGGTTAGGGGTGTATTTTAGGTGTGTGAGACTCTTTATTGTAATGGGCTTTCAAGGATAAGTTTGTCATAGTGAACTGGTGGTGGCGCTGTTCAGTGCATTGTAGCTGCAGTAAAGCGTGCATCACAATACTGTAAAAGTTAATTTTGTGTCATGTTTAATGAGTGTAAAGGATTTGGTTTTTTGTTGATTTTGTAGTGAGATATTTATAAATGCATTATATGTGTTTTGTTGTTGCAGGAAAATGGCATTTACAAGTCCGTCCAAAATTCCACGTGTGGAAGGGGAAGAGTTTGTGTTATTAAGAGATCAGTTTTGCTCATTAGCAGTGAGTATTATGCATTTTATATTGTGTTAAATATATTTGTATTAACACTATATCAGTGTTAATGCTACATTTCTAAAATTGTCAGGATATACTGTAATTGGCATATACAGTTATTTTTTTCCTTTATTTTAATGAGGTAATTTGTATGTATTGTATTTTTCTGGTGCTCAAATTAAGTATTTATACATTGTGTAAAATTTTGTTTATTGTTTTATAATTGGAAAATCTATACATTTATTTACGTAGTAAAATTTATTTGATGTAGTTTTGGATTTTGTTTCCCCTCAATAATAAAAACCTTCATTTAAAATCTGCATGTCGTGTTCACTTGTGTATCTTTTACTAATATTTAAATTAGTTTAATAATCTGAAACATTAAAGTGGGACAAACATACAAACAAATAAGAAATCAGGAAGGGGGCAAACACTTTTTCACACCACTGTACATTATTTCTACATCAACTGTATATTCTACATATACACATTCTACCATATACTACATATAGACATCTTACATCCACCACCCCGTGCCTTTAATCACGCTGTGCTGCCCAACCCCAGACTGGGTCGTACCAACTTGCAAAAACTGTGATCCAAACAGAGAGACTGCATTACTTTTTGTGTTTGAAGATTACGATCCTCTGGTGTTCGTCTGTGCAGTTTAGGGGTATAACAGTGTCAGTTGCAGGCCGTGTCTTCAGTGGGGACGTACCCAACTTAATCCACCTCTTAATACCACCACTATCACGTCACAATTATAGAATCCATCAATACAATACAAAAACACATTATAACAATGTGTGGCATTACAGAGACAGAGGCATTTCTACGGTGGCCAAGAAGTGCCAAACACATTAACAATTTGGAAAACAAATTAACAAATTAGAAAACACTAACAAATCCGAAAACACGACAATTCAGACAAACCGGTAAAGGAGGCATAGTGTGTGAATGAAACACGCATCGATCATGTCATTCAAAATATACAGACAGTACAACCGTTTTTATATATATATATTTTTTTTTTTTTAATTAAACAATTAGCCATAAACAAACAACGTGGCAATAACAAGTACAATTTACATTACAATACACAGAACAGGTGCATGAAAATTACAAATATATACACAGATATTTAGGGAAAGAGGAAAAAATAGATAAATAAATAAAATGTATAATAATAATAAAATTATTAATCACTTTTCTGCGACTCTTTGGGCTTGTAGAGGTTCAGCTTTCTGTTCCTGTCTTTGATGTCCAGATTCGTCTCATCTTGCTGCTGTTTCTTATAATCAGATCCCAAAGTGCCCTCAGCTGAGCTACATGTTTCTCTAATTGCTTTTCTTCTGTATCTTACAGTGATTCACGGTATCCTGGAGCTCTCGAATGTAGGAGAGGAACATATTAGAACTCCAAACCATATCTAGTTCAACCTTCTTTTTTTCCTCATTCCATTTATTTCTCTCAAAATTCAAAGTTGCCTTCAGCTGAACAACATGGTCCTCCAGTTGCTCCTGGTATCTCATCAGATGATCTCTCTCATGCTCTGCTCTATTCTTCAACTCCTCACAGTGATTAAGAGAATCCTGGAGTTCTCTGATGGTCTGGAGCTGTAAATTGTTTTTCTTCTCCATGTCTAGTTCCGCCTTCTTTCTTTCTTCCTTCCAATTATTTCTCTCAAATTCCAAAGTGGCCTTCAGCTGAGCAACATGTTCCTCCTGTTGTTCTCGTTCTCTAATCAAATTATCTCGCTCATGCTCTGCACAATTCTTCTCTTCCTCACACTGATTCAGGGAATCTTGAAGGTCTCTGATGGTTTGAAGATGTAGGATGGTCCTCTCCTGCATGTCTTGTTTGGCCTTCTTTATTTTTACCTCCCATATATTTTTTTCAAAATCAAAAGTGGCCTGCAGCTGAGCAACACGTTCCTCTAGTCGCTCTTGGTGTCTTATAAAATTATCTTTCTCGTGCTTTGCAGTCTTCCTCTCTTCTTTACATAGATTTAGAGTATCCTGAACCTCTCGAAAGGTCTGAAGCTGTAAGTTGTTCCTCTCCCTTATGTCTAGTTGCAGAAAGGACTTCTTGCTTTTCTCCTTCCATTTATTTCTCTCAAATTCCAAATTAGCCTCAAGGTGAGCAACATGTTCCTCCACTTTCTTTTGTTCTCTTGTCCAGCTCTTTCTCTCACATTCTACAGTTTTCTCCAGTTCCTCATGGATTTTCAGGGAAGACTGGAGCTTCATGGTGGTGTGATCCAAAATAAACTCAAGCTGAGCAACACGTTCCTCCAGTTGTTTTTGTTCTCTCGCCCAGCTCTGGCTTCTTTCAGTTATATCCTGTTCCTGCTGCTTTCGCTCAGAAGCCAAAGTAGCCTCCAGCTTTTGCACCTTCTGTAGCAGAATGGCTTTCTCTTCTTTCTCTTCTGTTATCTTCTCTATCATTAGAGAAAATGCATCCAAGTCTGTTACTACTTTCTCCATGTGTTCCAGCTTCTCCTTCTTTTCAGCAATCTGCTCAGAATTCCTCTCTCTTCTGGTTTGAAAAATATCTCTAAACCTTCTGAAGAGCCCCATGTTTACGTGTCTTTACTCAAACGCACAAATTTTGGAAATGAGAGAAACAGAGACGCATTCTGACTTACATACAGGTTGCCCTACAGTGACGTCACAGAGAGATGCTCCGCCCTCTTTCTGTGACGTCACCCATGCCCCCCCTCACTCTCTCTCTTACACGCACACACTCACGATGCGCATGCGCACATATTACAGAGGGAAAGCGTGGATAAAATATCATGCCGTCTTCACCACGTTTTTGTTGTTCCTGAGAGAAGAGCGATATTACAGTCATAAATAAGATAAAAACAGCTGTAAACTGTGTATAAAGCGAGTGAAGGTCAGCAGGACTGCATGCTCTCTGAGGACGGACCGGGGCTAGCTTAGCATGCTAACTTCAGTAGATATCTCTGTTACATAATACATAGAGGTTTTTAAAGTCCAAACTGTTTTTTATTCACATTCTGTTGATAATTGTATTTGATTGATGAGTGTTTAAACTACACTTATTACATAGAGCTCCATAGAGAAAGCAGTTACTACGCGGTATTTGACAGTAAACGGTCTGAGTTGAGAACCGAAAGTTGACCGGAGTGACTCTATGAATGTTGCAGAATCATAAATGACCAGTAGGTGGCAGTGTGATGTGTATTAGAGCTCACTGTCACAGCAGGTCATTAGAAGTAGTGGAGCTCTAATGACGTCATTAATAGCGAGGACAAGACACACAGCATTTGGGGATTCTTTTATTGACTTTATTGATTAATTGATTTGGAGTATGATTGTGTTTCTGATCAAAGTAAGTTCATGTGTATGGAGTAAAAACAACCTGTACATTTCTCACTTCCAGACAGTATTATGAGATGTTCATCTGCTGGAAGTTCATGTTTAATGCTGCATGTTTTATAGGATTTATGAGCTGGAATAAATGTTTTACTTTTAAATGTTTTCTTTTAACCAACTGGTGCATTTTTATCTTTATGCTTCAGATGAGTTTTATAAAAAAAACACATTTTTACTACTTATTAAAAAATAAAACGTCATTCTGAGTGAAACCAATTGTTTATTAAATCCATTATTCACTAAATAAACATCAATGAAAACTGGATGATTTGTTTTTATTGAATGTAAAATGTTAATTTGAGGATAATTGAACTTAATGAATGGAATAGTTTTGGATTAAATGAAGACTTTACTGAACTAAACAGCACTGAATTCTCCTTTAAATGAACTTAAGTTTACTGAACTAAATACTGTTACTTATATGAAAATAAACCCGGTTTCTTGAACCCTGTTCGGTTTCAGCCCCACTTTTGGGCCTCACAGCTGAAAATGACCTTCCTGACTTTCAATGGTAAAAGTTCCTGACAACAGTGTGCTACATACACAATTTACATCTCTTTTAAAAGAACACACTTTGGGCTTTACATCATCCATAGATGCTGAAGTTCCTTAGAAAAAAATGTGTACGTCATAAAACATGTTTTATTATTATATATAAATACATGAATTCGGTCCTGAAACAATCCAGAATAATGACGGGTTAAAAGTCTGTGTGATTTTAAGCAGCCATTTGTGGAGAAGGACATGTTTATTCATTTAAGGGGGCATTTAAGAAGGAAAGAAACAGTTCCATGTCCATTCAGTGGCTCCAAATTTCCAACCAATGTGTATTCCACATATAATTCACACAAATGCAGAGAAAACCAAAAAGCCTCAGATTTCGATCCATCATATGTGGTGCAGAATGTCTGAAATACAATCCAGTATAGTGACATTAAACATCATGCAGTGCAACGTTCAGGTGAAAATGAAACTGCCCCAGCAGCAGATAGTAGCAGTAAGGGATTAGGAGAGCAGAACAATGCAAACTGTTCTCCATGTGTCACAGAGGGCAACACAGAAAATCATCCAGCATATTGTTTTCACTGTCAGAACCTTTTGTGAGAGAATCTGTATTCAATACACTGAAAAAAAAACCAAATCTCCACATACTGATCAACTTGTAAATGAAATTGTACAGCCAGTGTCAGATAGTCCGTGACATCTGAGGGGCAACAGCTAAATAGAGAAAATTCTATTATGAGGAAAATTTCCATTAGTTAAACCTGTAGAGAACATTAATGAGTCATCACAGTCTACCTTTATGTATGTGCCAATTATCTCATCTTTGCAGGTGTTGCTTAAAAAACAAGATGTACTTGAGAAAGTTCAAGCAACCACTTCACAGTCACCTGGACAGTATTCATCATACAGCGATGCCTCATACCACCAGGAACTTTGCTATTATCAGTTAATGGTCAGAAATGAGCAATATTTCTATATAATAATATGTTGATGATTTTGAAATTGCAAATCATCTGGGGACATACAGAAAAATAGACAAAAATAGACTTAAAAACTCTAAAAGCAGTGGGTATTTACATTGAAACATCTGGTGACTGTCTAAAAGGCACAGTTTATTCTGTTGTAGCTGATCACCCTGCTGCTCATGGGCTAGCTGGTTTCAGTGACAGTTTCAGATCGAATTATTTCTTCAGATTTTGTCTCGCCATTCAAACAGAAATGCAAAACTCATATAAAATTGCTGGTAGTTTTGACAAACAACAAAAGATCAGCAAGGACAACTTGTTGAAAAATACAAAACAATGAGAGTGATTGTAATTATGGTGTAAAACACAGTTGTGTTCTGTCTGATCATCTCTCCTATTACCACCCTGTCACAGGATTTCCACCTGATATCTTACATGACCTGCTGGAAGACATTGTTCCTGTGGAGTTGGCACATTGTTTAAAAGGTTTGATTAAGGTTTAATTCCCTTCCAGCACTCAGATAAGGTTGACCATCCTCACCCAATTCCACAAAATATTGTCGATGGTGGAACAATTGGAGGGAATGGTGCTGAGAACCACACTCTTCTTAGACTGCTGCCTGTTCTTATTGGGTTCAAAATCCCATAAGGTGATAGATTTTGGGAAGTACTAATGGATTTGGAAGATAGTAGAACTTGCTGTGTCTCATACTTTCACATATGAAACTATTCAGTACATGGCTTGTAACATTTCAGATCAAAGGCAGCTACTTCAAGTAGTCTTGCCCAGCTTACGATTACGACGAAAGCATCATTATATTGAGCATTATACCATCTCATAAAGTGCTTTGGTCCTTTGGTGCATCTCTGGACAATGTGATTTGAGGGGAAGCATAACATGTTCAAAAATTTGTTCATAATACTCATAACTACAAAAATGTAGTGATAAGAAACTGGTGTTCGTGGTGCCTTCACTGAGTTTAAAGAGATCAAAAACACATTACTCATTAAAGACAATATCTACTTTTTACTCAAAGACTATGAAACATTGTATGTTGAGCATTTAAAATCATATGAGCTCATAGAAAATACAAACAAAGGTCATACAGTGAAATTTGTGTTTCAGCTAACAGACCTAATGCCATTATTCACCTATAAATTATCAGGCATTTTATTCCACTGTCTGAATGAAACAGCAGAACCATAACAAACTCTGTCCTCTACCTTTTTTCACAGTCAACTGATAAACAATAAGCATCTGTTTGGACCATTTGTAAACTCTAAAAATCACCTTCCTGGACACAAAGGTCAACATAGTGATAGGTAATGTGTATTTCACATTGATTTATACACATTGGTGTGTGTTGTGAGGATTATTTGGTTTGTATATATTATTTCAATGTAAGAGTACATTCTTACATATGCAAAGTGTTTTAAAAGTTAACATTAAGTTGACCTTAAAGGAATATTGTGATTATGTTTAAGTTCTTTCCTGATCGAAGCTGACCGATTGGTGCTGTTTATATTTATAATTCCCCAGAACGCCAAACATTTTTCTAAATGCTGTGGCTTATTTATCAGCTTTGTGCAATACTTTAACATGAGAACTGGGTATGCATTAATGAAAATGATGAGTAATTGAGAACCTGTGTTCTAACAATAAAGGCAACATACATATATTGATATTTAAGGGTCGTGTTACAGTTCTCCTCAATACAGTACAATTAAAGTGGCTGATGTACTGAAACTGAGGGTCATCCTAGATGATGGCAACGCTGAGAGGCTGATTTTGCCCTCTCGTCCTGAGAATGTACATGGCCTCATTGTTGAAGTTAAAGAACTTGAATTTTTACTTTCAGCTTCAGTTTGATGAAACAGAGTTTGACAATGCACTATGCAATCTAGTTAATATCGAGAACCTAGCCTCGGCGACTTTTAGACTAGTTAAACTGGTTGAAACAGATCCGAGTCCTTCCAGTTTAGACGACACAATGCTACTGTCTGATTTATTTATTTTTTTATTTAACCTTTATTTTTCCAGGAAGTTCCCATTGAGATTAACAGAAATCTCTTCTTCCAGGGAGTCCTGGCCAAGGTGGCCATATAAAAGTTTCACATAAACACATAACATACAAAAAAACAATTAATTACAACAGTTACATACCTATTTGTAAACAGATTCAAAGAAGGAATTATTTCTAGTGGAGTAATAGCTTGAAATCTATTCCACAGCCAAGGAGCACAGTAAGAGAAAGCAGATTTTCCATGTTCCGAGTGTACTCTAGGTACGTCTAATGTAATATCAGTTGACGATCTGGTGCTGTAGTTCTTTTTACGCAAACATGAAAGCCTAGTAATATAATTTGGAAGCATACCAAGCAATGCCTTTACAGTATATACTAATATACGTGATTTCCTTCTTTGATATAAGGAGGTCCAACCTACACAGTTATATAGCAAACAATGATGAGTACGTGAACAAGCATTTGTTATAAAACGCAATGCAGTATGATAAACACAATTTAATCTTTTTAATAAATATATAGAGGCATGCATATAAATAATATCACCATAATCTAAAATGGGTAAAAAAAGTACTCTGTATAATTTTCTTTCTAGCTTTCTAGCTTGCCGAAAAAGAAAACCCAGTCTCAGTTTTAATCTTTTTACCAAGTAATCAATATGAACATCAAATGCCAATTTCTCGTCTATCCATATTCCTAGATATTTGTAAGTTATTACTCTATCTATATGCACGCCATCAATAGAAAGGATAGACGGAGCAGTAATCATAGAACGACTACGCGAAAAAATAATATACTTCGTTTTTTTCGCATTTAAAACTAATTTCAATTTGAGTAAATTATGCTGAAAAGTGTTAAAAGAATTTTGGAGAATTTCAATAGCTTGTGACAAAGAGGATGCGGTTGAATAAATAATTGTATCGTCAGCATAAAAATGTAGCTTTGCGGATTTTATTACCTGCCCTAATTCATTTATAAAAATAGAAAAAAGAAGTGGTGCCAATAAAGAACCTTGGGGAACACCCTTTTTGACTGTTAACACGGATGAAACATAATTATCTACAGCAACACATTGCGTTCGATCAAATAAATAATTTTTAAACCAACTCAAAGCCGAATTACAAAGACCTATATATTTAAGTCTCTTTAACAGTAAGTCATGATCCACTAAGTCAAATGCTTTTGTCAAATCAACAAACAAGGCAACACAATGCTGTCTTTCATCGAGAGCAGTTATTAAATCATTTGTAATAAGTGTAGTAGCTGTTATCGTACTATGACCCGCTCTAAAACCTGACTGAAATGCATTTAGAATATTATGACTACCTAGATATTCTTTCATTTGATCATTTACTATAGATTCGAAAACTTTTGCTAAGATCGGTAGTTTAGAAATAGGTCGATAATTATTTAAATCACAGGATCTCCTCCTTTTAATAATGGCATAACCATAGCTGATTTCCAAGAAGTTGGAATTACATTAGTGGATAGACTTAAATTAAATATTGATGCAATAGGTTTAGCAATCAATTTTATCAGATCCACCTGATTTCTTACAGTCATTATAATTTGTCGGCTCTTCAATTTCCTGTTCGCCAGTGACCAGCAAATTACTGGTATCTGTTATCAAACTAGCTGAAATAAAATGATTATCAAACATATTAACAATATCAGCCTTGTCTGAAATTATTCTTTGGTCTACTTTTAAAAGTTTTGGAAGATCAGTTGATTTATTTGACCCTACAAGAGATTTAGTTAATTTCCAAAATTCAGAAGGATCATTCATGTTATTGTTAATTAGATTAAGATAATACTGGCTTTTGGAATTTTTTATCGATTTTGTACACTTATTTCGTAATTATCTATAATTTGACCAGTCCTCATCTCTATTTGTTTTCTTTGCTTTGGACCAGGCCCCATTTCTTTGTTTAATAAGATTTGAAACAGATTCATTAAACCAAGGATTATTTTTCCCACTCACCCGATATCTACGTAAAGGAGCATGTTTATCACAAATTTTCAAAAAAGTTTATTTAAAATAATCCCAAGCATCAACCACATCAGGTATAGACGAAACCAAATGTAAGTCACTATTATACACATCATGCAAAAACGCTTGTTTATTAAAACTTTTTAATTGACGTCTAAATATAAATCTGGGTGTATTCTTAGGCATCTTAAAATTTCTCACACAGGATATTGCACAATGATCTCTAAGATCATTACAAAAAACTCCTATCGCAGAAAAAAACATGGGGAATATTAGTTAAAATAATATCAATCAAAGATGAATTACTCATACTCTTTCCATTTAGGCGAGTTAGACCAAATTAGACCAGTCATGCAACCTGTCTGTAAGCAATGAAATTGCCTCCCTTGAAGCTGAAGGTGGGCGGTAACAACCGATCACCATCATATCAGACCCATTAGATAAAAATACTTTAATAGCTATAAGTTTAAAACATTTTAAAATACTAACTGACTCAATACAAATACAATTTATATTTTCCTTAATATAAACTGCAACCCCTCCTCCTTTTTTACTACGATCAGCTCTAAAAACATTATATTCATTAATATGCACCATGGCATCTGTAATCGATTTTTTCAACCAAGTCTCTGTGAGAATTATGTCAGCATCGGTCGAATCTGCCCAGATTCGAACTGCGTCCACCTTAATTACCAAACTTCTTACATTAAGATGGAAAAATCGTATACCATTACTTAATTTAAGTTAATCTGGTGTTTAAAGCTGAGCCAACTCTGGGCCTGGGTTGGGATGAATGTTACCTGAAAGCAGTAGCAGAAGCACAAACCACTTTCTCTTTGCCATGCCGCAGCTCGGACTGTTATCGGCGCAAATAGATGTAGCATAGTGGGTCAGTTTTACATTTCCTCTGACCAAGAGGCAGAACAAACTTTGCGGTGGATCACGCATCCAAACGGGCCACCAAGAGAAGAGTTCAAAGCCTCGCAGCGTCACCGCCAAAACACCGGTCCGTTCCGCAGCGGTCCCAGCCAATAAAACGCACAGACATAGCACAGATGCGTGTCCCCCATACCCAGTAGAAGACATCCAATCCACACCAACCATGAGCGGTTCCCCAATCCAGTCCACAGCGGCCCCCGAAGCCCACCGACGCGGCGCAGGTGCGCGTCTCTCCCATTCAACAGCAGAAGGCCCGCTGCCCACACCAACCAATGGCATTCTCCATAGCATGGAGCAAAGTAGGCATACTGGTATAAAAGTCCACATTTTTTCAAACATGAAATAATCTCCAGTTAGTTAATAAAAAGTAAAATAAAATAAAAAGTGGTATAAACACACTACTAACAATTTTAGCAAATGTAAGATTTAAAAAACTTAAAAGACTGACTGACAAATTAACACAAACTCACACGAGCGGCCATCTTGGTTAGATCTTTATGCTTCTAAGGTTGCCTTATTTTTGATAGATTAATAGATTCACCAGAGCACCTTAGCCGTTGGCCAGAGGTCTTTGTTGTTCCCCCATTCTCATATGAGTTTGAGTACACTCTAAGAGAAGGCAACGCTGCATTTTGACAGAGGGAAAACTTTAAAGCTGACAAGGGATTAAAAACACAACATACTTGATGTGATAGCTGTTAAAATGTATAAGCATAAAGCCTATTGTAACACTTGTGTGACACAGCTATACTATTAAGGTAAGTAACAGATAGTAATGTTAGATTTCATCAATTCACAGGGCCTACAGAAGATTTAGGTGTCACAGGAGGCAGGAAACACACACACACCAATTTCCGCACAATGAGCAACTGCTCCAATGCTCCGTTCACTCAGTTATGAAGTTTTTGCAAAAAAAACCTCAAAAAGGTATATCCAATGTAAAACCAAAGTAACTTTTTTCCGATCCGTTCTGTGGGTGGCTCGCCATCTGTTCAGTCCCGCGTAGTGAACTATTTCAAACCGAGTCCGAAAGAAAAGCAGGAAAAAAAAACTCCTTATACAAACACCAATTTAGATAAGTACAGTTCTTTAACAAATTTTAATCAAGATTCCAAATCTAAATTTGATAAAATTTTCTCTCCTTATTCTTTTTCCAAATTCTTTTTTTTTCCTTTCCCTCTCTTTTCTCAAGTTCAGAGGGGAAATGAATTTCCTTCCCAGTTATCCCTGTGGACAGACTAAGGGCATTTTGGAAACCAAGAGACTTGAGATGATGGACCAGTTCAAGAAAGCTGTAGAAGGAAAAGACATGACTCTCATCCATCAGCATATGCAACACACCTTTCTCTCAGGCATGAAGAAATTTTGAATTCAGCTCCATCAATTGCTGAACTAAAAGATAGATGTCCTGCACACTTTTTTGAAGCTCGAGTAAGTAAAAAAACTGTTACTAGGACCACATAGTGTCACTCGCCTTTGCAGCACTGCTTGAGCTGGAAAAAGTCTTAGTTTAATATGGATTGTTGATTTGTATGTCCTTTTGTTCCCAATGCAGCTTTACAGCTAATTTCACAGGATAACAAATCAAAATCTGCCATTTTCTTTCTATGCTGCTCTTGCCAAATATAAACCTCAGTTTCTGAAACTGTATAAAAAGAGGAAAATAGGATATTTTGGTGAGAAGATGGAAGACTTTTTGATGGCATTTGAAGAACATGTAAATATATTTTAAGTGCATTGCATTACATTTAAGTAAATGTGAACACTCAACCCTGAGATCTTTGTGCAATGTATTTGTTTCTGCAAAAGGACAAAAAGGACATCAATGTATCCAGAACAGGAGCCCTGGCAGGCCTTTCACTTTACTTAAAGGAGGACATTTGCAAGGTATTGTTATTGTCTTTTTACATATCTGCAAGTACAATTACCGTATTAAATATTCTGAGGTAAACATTGCTATAAACAGTGGTAAAAACATTCAGACTACAATTGCACCCCATTATACAGAAAAACAAAGAGCAATAATACATCCCATAAATCTCTTATATTCATTTAAAATGTTAAAAATACTAAATTGCAGAATGCCAGTAATGACAATATGATTATAATAATACAATAATGATTCAGAAATTTATATCTAAAAATGATCTTTCTGATATTATTCTATTTTAAACCATGGATGGTATAATATAAAAAAAAATGTTTTTCATACAGTAGAACCTCGGGTCACGAGAAACTTTGAATACGAGCAAATTGGAATACGAGAAAAGATTTGTAATAAATTTTGTATTGGGTTACGAGTGTTGCATCGGCCTGCGAGCAAAGATTTTGAGCAAAATCTTTTTCATTTCCGATGTTAGGGGTTAAAATTTGTACAACAATTACCATTACAAAACCTTTAAAATCGTGTGTATATGTGTATTTATGGACTTGTGGAACGCATCAAGTAAATTTCCTTTATTTCTTATGGGAAATTTTTTTTAGGATACCAGCGTTTTAGGTTGCGAGCTCGCTCCCAGAACGAATTAAACTTGTAACCTGAGCTACTACTGTAATTTGTTTTTCCAAGTGGCAGATGTACATTTGCACACACACTCACTGAGCATGTATTCTTATTTCAGGATGAGTTGGAAGCCCAGGAGGGAGCAGTGGCTCTGGTGTCAGTGGTGAATAAAGATGTGGTGTTTTCTTTAACACTCGCCATGTGTCAATCATCTTTGAGGATCAGGTTGTAATGCCCCAAAGATTTTGGACTGATTCACTTGTAATTTAGTTTGGGCTTATGAATGCTCTACATTTGAGCTACCCTGAGAAGTTAAGTGGCTTTTTTAAGTTCATCCAGGTTTTCTTCCTAAATCTTGATGATGGAAGGAAGCCGCTCAAACCAAAGTTACAGGCTCTGAGAAATGAGCTGGAGCAAACTACTGAGAGGAGGTAGTTTTTTTGGTTCAACATTGTTCACTAACTACTGTTAGACTACCGTATTTTCCGGTATATAAGCCGCTACTTTTTTCCTTCGCTTTGAATCTCGCAGCTTAAACAATGAAGTGGCTAATATATAAATTTTTTCTGGGTTATTCCCAGTTTCACAAGATTCAAGCCAAAAAACTGAGCCCAATAACATTAGACCAATAAAATTGCCGAACAGGTTCAGGTGAACCAATGAAACTCTTTATATTAAATCAGATGCGCTCCCACTGAAACTAATGAACTTTACACAGACTTTAATTAAAGACAGTGTCTGTTACACGGCTTGTATCTAAACAGTAGCCTAACAAGAAAGTCATTTTTCACAGTTTTTTTCTCCTTTTCCTTTCACAACAATTTCTCTCGGGAGTTTTTCTTTTGGCATCGTCGTGCGTTTAAAAATCACCATCGGTGAAGCTTTTCTCCCGATGCCGTGCAGCTCAGAACACAGGTGAAGTGTGTTTTTTCATGCCCGGTTGTTTTCAGTGTGACGAATGATTCTCCTTTCCTGTAGACAGTGCGAGTGAGCGGCAGGTCAAACATCAGAGGAACCTCATCCATATTTATGATGTGGTGTGGGTCGATTCAGTGGGAGCGCATCTGATTTAATATAAATTTCATTGGTCTGATGTTACGGGGCTCAGTTTTTTGGCTTGAAGCTTGTGAAACCGGGAAAAACCCAGGAAAATCCATAAATTAGCCGCTTCATTGTTTATCCTTCATGTTGGTCACCTACTGATTATTCTGCTACTTCCACCGTTCTCTCACCTGATCATTATTATTATCCTCCCATATCTTCCCCTGAGTCTGATCCTGATTGCTCACCCATGTCTTCTGCAGCAGCAATGGCCCACAAACTCTTCTTTCCCAATAAACATGCTTAAGTCTGCCTTGTTTTTGTTTCTCCTACACACTCATAACATTAGTCAGACCCTATTCTACTCTATTTATTATTAACTGATTATTATTATTTTAATTATACTTTGAGTAAATAGGTTACATGAGTTTGATTAAATATACTATACTAATTATTAGGTCACACGCTAGATAAGGAGGATTAGATCCATCACTCCCTTATTAATTAGTCTCACACTCTATTCTTACTTCTATTTTAACCCGTTAACAAACATACGTCACATAAGACAAAAATAATTGTATTTATTTATATATTCATAACTAAAAAAATTAAACATAGACAAAAAATCAAAATAAGACAGAAATCTAAGCAAAAAAATCAAGCAAAATCGAAAACAAAAAAAAACCAAAAAGAAATCGACCAAAATCAACATCATCACCCACACTCAAAGCATCAACAGATAAGCCTAATCACAACATGATGAACTGGGAGTGGGCGAAAAACCCTGACAGCAACCAAAGTTTATGTAAAATTCGACCTCTGCCCACCAGTGGCGCAACAGTGGACTCACCACCAAGGTCATCCTCAGTCGTGATTGTACAAGTAACTAACAAATGTGAAAACATAAGAAAATAAAAGCAAATAAAAGTTGATGCAGTCTAGTGCAAAGTGGCTTAACTATGGAATGGGTGATAGTCGTCTGATCCAGTGCGGCAGGGGAACAGATATAGAACTGTGAGACTGCAGTGAAGACCACACCTCATCGTGAAACCTCAAATCACCACCGTGAAGACTTGATGAGAATACCATTGAGTCTGTTCCGATTGTGTGAAATTTGTGACAAAGGATAGGACGACAATTCCAATCACGATGTTTCGCTGGTTCAGTTGTCCATAGAACATAGCCACAGAAGGTGATGGTGTAGTACGTTACACAGGTGCTTTGCATGACGAAGTCCGTGAAGAGAAAACTGTGAGTTCTCGGAGCAACCAGCGAGCAGGCAGGAACTCCAAACGATTGGGCAAGGGTAATAGCCCTACGCACATGAAAGATACGGGTGATCAGCTTAAGTCCTGCAGGAAGATCATAGACAGAGTTCTGGATGGAATCTAGCCACATTCCATCTGGGGAGAACATGTCAGCATGGTGCAGAATGTCCATCACCGGTCTGAACGGGTCCGCATCAGTTTCCCAAACAAATTCGTCCTTTTCTGGAGGAAACCTGAACCATTTACGGGTAAATGATGGCACTGTTCACCTAAAGGACAGGTGGGCTGCTCCAGGCACCACAAGCAATTCTTTAGAAGAACAAGTAAATAACAAGCATCGCAGGGAGCTCTAAAGGTGTCAAAGTTGAAGCGATACCCCTCAGCACATGCTTTGATGTAGGCACACGTGCCTTGATGCAGACGCATACCTTTCAGAAGCCTCCTATGTTCACCAGCTGCCATGTTCCTGCACACAGCATAAAATACACACAACAACAACATGATTTATATACGATATAATCAAAGGCTCAGAATTGAAGCGTAGAAAGAGTTTAGTGATTTTAGTTATAAGGAAACGTTTGTTACAGTCATTTTTTCTTATCGACTAGGGCCATAATCCCTCCATCCAAATCCACATAGATGTTTTGATCCATATCTGTGGAGATGTTTTCTGTAGAAGACTCTTCACCTGTAATTTTATACACTGGGAGCTGTACGTATTGTCTAAACAATGACAAGGAATTCCACAACAGATAAAACATGACACGGCTGCAAGGATTATTAAAATTGTAGTCCCAGTCTGACCCTATTCTACTCTATTTATTAGTATATTATGTTAATTATACTTGGAGTAAACAGGTTACATGAGTTTGATTAAAATATGGGCTAAATAGGTTAAATTAAGCTACTTCATTGTGTCTAATAGATTCTATACTAAATATTAGGTCAATTTGTTGGATTAATATAAAAAGTTAAACTATAAAAGCTAAGATTAGCTAGCCGGCTAGTTGCCCATGCTAATGTCACTAAATAATTACTTTGTACTTTTCGAGTCTTCTACTAAATAATCTACAATATTCTGCCATAATTATTTAGACGACTTACCAGGTACCTGTATGAAGAAATGTTTAATAGAAGAGGATTTGTAATGTTTTTTTTAGTTGCTGCTAATCGCTGCTGCTTCTTGCTGCTGTTGGTTTGTTTGGTGGTTGTCAATTTTAGTGTCTCTTTACTTACAATTGGTAAATTCACAAATGAGAAACAAAAGCACGCTTTGAATTATATATACGTGTCACACTGTTACATCACACCTAGATGCCCCGCCCTCTGTCGGTGACATCATCATGTCACTCACTTTAGTTTTCTCTCTCTCTCTCTCTCTCTCACATACACACACACACACACACACACACACACACTCTGCGCATGTACAGATTACAGAGGGAAGATTACGCACAATCCGGAAGTTGACCCGAGAGTAGCAACATTCTGACCACCTGCTGGTTTCTTTTTGAGAGACTGCTGAAAGGAAATTTCTTGAACTATCTATGGACTCAGACTCGGTCGACCTCATTGTTCTGAATAGAAGTGACCGAACTGAACTCTTGAACCGAGTCACTTGAACTGAATCTAAGGAGTCAAAATCATCGAATCGAATCTTTTTAAACTGAATTGACCAAACTGAATGGACTGAATTATTAAAATTAATATAATAAATAGTTCTTTCTCTAGTGCTGAAGTCATATTGCTGAACAGCTGTACAGCTTCCTCCAGTCACTCTCGGTTTCCATCCTCATTTCTCTTCCTCACCTAAGAATCTTTGTTTCCTCAGAGATTTTCTGCGACTCTTTGGGCTTGTAGAGGTTCAGCTTTCTGTTTCTGCTGTTTCTCATAGTCAAAACCCAAAGTGCCCTCAGCTGAGCTTCATGTTTCTCCAATTGCTCTTGGTTTCTCAGAATGATCTTTTGATGATATATTTTATGGAGAGCAAAATATTTTAGGTTATTTAAAGTTGAATTTTATTTGTTCTGGAATAATTTTTCTGTCTGTTTTTATTAATATTTATGTTCAAAAAGCATTGTTTTAGTGTGTTCAATAAATGTTTATCCTGTTCGGCCCGCAACCTAAAGTGTGCTTTGAGTTTTGGCTCCCTGTGCAATTAAGTCTGACACCCTGATATAGATAAATATCATTAATTATTAATAATAACATAATTAAAGGTAAACTGAGCACATTTTTTATCTCAAAAGTGTGTATTAAACTGGTAGATCTTCACATTAGTCGATACCCAAGAAGTAGCTCTCGGTGTCAAAAAGGTTGGTGACCCTGATTTATAATCTTGTTACTTTTGTCCCCACATGAACATATACATTTTATATTTAGTCATTGTGATTTCACCCTTTTACATCGTATCTCTGTTGGTTTCTTTTATTCAGCTCCATCTCACAGACGTTCTGGGACAGCTCTTAGGAGCGTTCTCCTCCGACAGTATCGTCAATTTCAGCTCTTCTTCCTCACCACTGAGATTGCTCCATTTAATGAACATCTCTCTACTCCAGCTGTTCCAGAGAATAGAAGCTGTTCACATCGTGAAGAATACTTTTACACGTAATATGGGCACACAGACTTAGTCTGACCCTTCTGCTGTTTATCATCAGGTGACACAGACCGACAATAAAGACTATGACAACTCCCTCATTCCTGCATCAACTCTACTATCTCCTCCTTATCCTTCATGTTGGTCCCCTACTGATTATTCTCCTACTTCCCCCATTCTCTCACCTGATCATTATTATTATCCTCCCATATCTTCCCCTGAGTCTGATCCTGATTGCTCACCCATGTCTTCTGCAGCAGCAATGGCCCACAAACTCTTCTTTCCCAATAAACATGCTTAAGTCTGCCTTGTTTTTGTTTCTCCTACACACTCATAACATTAGTCAGACCCTATTCTACTCTATTTATTACTAACTGATTATTATTATTTTAATTATACTTTGAGTAAATAGGTTACATGAGTTTGATTAAATATACTATACTTATCACCAGTGTTGTGCTGGTTAATAAAAAATAGTAACTAGTTACAGTTACTCGTTACTTTATTCAAAAAGTAACTCAATTAGTTTGTTGATTATTTACACCAAAAAGTAATGCGTTACTGTTAAAACTAACTTTTTAGTTACTTTTTTAAAGAACCTTCTTTAATGTTCCCATTAATGCCCTTTTATGTGTTATGGTCTACAAACACAAAACTGACTTAAACACAAAGTCATTTTTAAACACTATTTTATTAAAGTCAGAGCAGCACAAACTGAATATATCACAAGCATTTCTGAAATAAATAACAAAACAAGCTGAATAATATATTCACAATCAAAAACTAAAGTGGCTTCTGCATCATAAAAGCTGTTGTGTTGAGCTCTTAAAAATGTTCCTTTCACAGCTGAAGTATGAAAACTATCAACAATGTAGAACAGAACACCGGGTTAGCTTCTAGCTTCTAGCTCCTCAGGCATGGAGTTTCTGGAGGTGTTGCTATCGCAGTAGATACGAGCTTCAAACCAGAAAGACACAGCTTACATTAGACTAAAAAGTTTTTGTCTTTATACTCAACTAAAGTGAAATAATGAGCATATTTCCACTTTGAGAAACTCGTCTTGCTCTCGCCTCGACTCGCCATTACTGCCGCACAGACCTGAATAAACTGAGACACACCCACAGTGCATCTTCTTTGTGTTTACAGTGGTTTATCCTCCAATACTACACTGCGTCGCTGCTGTAAACAGGTCAGACTGTAGTCTACACTTCAGCCCAAATTCATTCATTTAAAAAAGTAACAGGTAACGCACCATACGGTAACGGTAATGGAGTTACTTTATTTTTAACATGCACCAGGATGCCGCTGTTACGTGTCTGTGCTGTTTTCTTCTACTCCCCCCTCCTTGTGTTGGCTCTGTCTTCAGCTCTCTACTATATGTAGGTGGAGTCACCTGGGAAAAAAGGACCAATGAAGAGCAAGAGCCTGACCAGAGGAGGCGGAGCCTACAGTTCAAAAGCAGCCACTTGAAGTGACCACTGTTTGCTGGTGTAATTTAACAATAGATTAAATAAAAAGGGGTATAAGCTATCATGATAAATTATATATCATTCTAAAGGTCTAAGCCTCAAGCATCGATTTTAGATCACTGTTTTTCAATGGAACGCTTATAACGAATATATTTTCTAAATTTGTGTAAACAATACACACAAACAACATGCATAAAAACAGTACTTACACTATAATTGTAATAACGAGTCACAAACGCATCCAAACACACAATTGCTGCAAATTCCTGTTTATTTGAAAAGATAAGGTTCCACTGAACAACATACTGTAGAGCATTTTTGGTCTTTTGTTTGTATCTGTTTTAGAGTAACTTTTGCATAAAGAATGACATCTTGGTGGTAAAAAATAAATATGGCTGGTAGAATATAGTGTTAAAAAAACAAATGAGAGTAACCACTAAAAAAAGACAAAGACAGGAAGAATCTTATCAGTGATACAACTGAACTCTGCAGGTGTTTGTGGTGATGTTTTGCTTTGCACCACCTTTCATTTCCAATCTTTTATTTTCAGCCAGTTCCATAGAAAATGTAACCAATGAGTGCAGGATTTTAACGACACATGGGAGGTTTTTATTCCCCGTGTGGGCGAGTTCTTAGTTTTATTCATCTTTAGAAGCTCTTAGTGGTGAAAGAGCGTGGCGTGCACTGTGACGCACCTGGCAGGAAGTGGAATGCAGCTCTTTCCAGCTCGTGATAACTGAGCTTTGTTTACAAGAAATAAAAAAGGAAAGAAAAAGCGACAGCGACCTGGTGATCTGCATGTGGATGGAAAATCTGAGTCTATTTTACATCTGTGAGGGAGAAAAGGACCAGAAATATTCTCAGATAAATGTTTGTAGAAATCTACATGTTAATGATATCTTCATAAAATGTTAAATATACATACATGATACATGAGACTTTTAACCCAGTACTTTATTTAAGTACATCATTTATATAGAAACACGGTACACAGAGTATTGCATGATGGATTCTCTACATAACCATAAAAATATTCTTATTCATAACCATAAAGAATTTTTCTTTTCCACAGGAATGAAAGTGTTGAAAACCAGCGTCTGGCACTTAAAGGTATCTATAGTGTTGATGTTTATGTCTTCAGTGTGTAAGACGATACAAGCACATTATTACTGCATGATACGCTTTTATCAAATAAACATATAATATCATGAGTGTGATCTGAGCAGCTTTCATTTCATTTAGTAAATTATTTTACACAACACACCTTTAACATGTACAGAAATGATCAGATTGTAGACTGTATTCATTATGCAGAAATAAAACATGCAGCTTTGTTCTATTATTTATTTATTTATTTTATATGCAGAACCCATGAAGAACTGCATCAGACACGTCACAACCACGACTGCTAAAAGACCTCGAATCGATGCTGCACAGCACAAACACAACAAAACACAATCCCTCATCGCTTGTGCATTGGAAACTCTTCATGATGCCAGTTATGATTTATTATCTACTAACTGGGTTTCTGCACTACTTAAAGGCAGTTGTAAACTTCCTGGTCTGACAGATGAGGAAAAATTGGTCACATCTGTGTTTTGTGTAAACAAGGTCAGTTATTATCTTCTGTTTTATTTAGTGTGCACAAAATTCAAACAACTTTATTGTTTAGCTGTGGATTTGAGTTTTCTCATTTGTAAAAGTGAATTCAGTGCCCTGATGTTCTAATTCTAAATCTAAGTCTAATAGTTTTCCTAAACCTGGTCTACAGTCAAGTCTTAACTCCTTAATATTTGTTTTATATACATGATTTGAGGACATGTGTGATTTAGTTGGATATTGGATGATCCTTTTCTTTTGTCTTATTTAGTCTTTAGCAGAGACGTTTTGTCTGTGATTTTGGACAAGATCGAAGCAGAGAAACAGTCTATGAGACATGAACTCCTGCAGTCTCTCTGTAGGGGTTATGTAGCCTTATGTGAACAGTGAGGAGACTCTCATAAAGCTCATGCTCAAAACAGTGGAGATGATTGTGACATTTAAGTCAGTGAGTTTTCTAAGTTTAATTTATATTTTTCCAGTTAGATTTTGAGAGATATGTTTCTATTTATGCACATTGGACATCAACCTTCTCAGCAGCAGGTTCCATAGTGTAGCGGTCATCACGTCTGCTTTACACGCAGAAGGTCCTGGGTTTGACCCCCAGTGGAGCCATGCCCTTGAGTCTCTGATTCTAATTTTGGAATGCTTTTCCTCCATTTCTGTTTCAACCACAATGCAAAAACATGCAAAACTTTATTTCCAGGATTGAGTAACAATTTGTGAGTAATATATAAACCTCACTCATGTTTGCAACCTGCATGGTTCCACTGGAAGGACCTTCTGTGTGTAAAGCAGATGTGACGACCACTACCCTATGGATCCACACAATCATCTGCACAGCATAAATGAGCAGAAATAATGATTCAGGCAAAATGTTTTCCAGATTGCAACTATACAGTTTTGGGAAACTTGTTCCCAATGTACCCTCAGCTTTCTGTTCTCGGTTGAGAGGAATACAAGTGCTTTTCAAATACTGTATGAGAGTGTGTGATCTGGAGTCTGTGCAGCGGCTGCTGTTCTCACTCTATTTATTCCAGCTCTTTTTTAAAGTCGTGTTACATCCTCGATGACTTCAAACTTTACTCTTTACACTATTAATACAATTCTAAAATGAATTGTATTGATTTGTATGAATCATCTTGTACGAATTGTACGAATTGTATGAATGAAGAATATTTTTATTCACTCTATGGTGCTCGGTGGTCAGGGATAAAACACACAGCACACATTATGACGCGTCCACTGCAAAAAATATCCGTCAAAATAAAGAAATAAAAGCATGATTTAAGAAGAAACTCTACAGACTAGAAACAAGTCAAATGATTTCCAGTGCAGTAAAATAATTACACTTGGTAAGATTTCTTGAAATAAGAAGTGATTAAAGCGATGCTGCAGCACTCGTGTGTCTGTTTTCTGAAGCAGCTTCTGCACCTGACGCACAGCATGAGGACTCGACTTCTTTGATGGACCCTTGTGATGTCTGTTCTGAGTGGAACACGTCTTGAAAACCTCTGTATGACCCTGACCACTGTACTGTAACTCAGTGTCAGGATGTTACTGATCTTCTTATCGCCTCGGCATCATGGTGGAGTCTCCTGTCATCAGAGAGTCTTTACCATGAGGTGCCGTGTAGAACATCCAGTGGTCAGTATGAGAGAATTGAATAACAGAATATAAGATTTTTCTCCAAAGTTTAAATAACATTGGATTTTTTTCCATTTGATGAATTTTAAGTTCATTCATTTTTCATTCATGTATTTTTGCTCTTGTTGTGAAGTGAAGTTTGTGTCATTGCTGCTACACTGTGCATCTGAACGATCACGACTCAAATCTCACAATAAACTTTAGGGTTTTATCACATTTTCTACTTTCATTCATCTGATTGTCTCCCCAGTGTCCAACTGCTCCATGGCTTTGTGTATCAGTCACCTCACAACTATAGCAAAGAGTTTTTATTATTGACCGAGTAAATTCCAAGTGATTCAGTGCTTATGCTCAGAGACTGACCTGACACACACACACACACACACACACACACACACACACACACACACACACACACACACACACAATAAACACATTATTTGCATCTTTGCATTTTTTTTTTCAAACTACTGCTAAATGTTTGTTTACATTCACAATATTTATTATTATTATTATATGCACAAGAATTTTGAACTTTGTTCCACATGGATCGTGCAAGTAGTTAATGAAATTCTTGTGTATGTTTCTATTTTATTTCTGGTAACTAATCTTTCATAAAATAATATTGTATTGTGTATTTAATAATAATATATAAATGTGTATTTAAAGTTAATTAAAATTAAAATATTTAGGCGTTAATACTGCACTGCATTTAACTAATAATATTATTATTATTGTTATTTATTGTTATAATTTTAAATGTACTGATAGTTTGTATTTTGATTCTTTATATTTTGAAGTTTTATTTCAGATTAGTTTCAGTTAATAACTTGATGTGTTGAATTGAGGTGTTTGGACATTTATTCCAGCTCATAAATCCTATAAAACATGCAGCATTAAACATGAACTTCCAGCAGATGAACATCTCATAATACTGTCTGGAAGTGAGAAATGTACAGGTTGTTTTTACTCCATACACATGAACTTACTTTGATCAGAAACACAATCATACTCCAAATCAATTAATCAATAAAGTCAATAAAAGAATCCCAAACTGCTGTGTGTCTTGTCCTCGCTATTAATGACGTCATTAGAGCTCCACTACTTCTAATTACCTGCTGTGACAGTGAGCTCTAATACACATCACACTGCCACCTACTGGTCATTTATGATTCTGCAACATTCATGGAGTCACTCCGGTCAACTTCCGGTTCTCAACTCGGATTCACTCGCTTTATACACAGTTTACAGCCGTTTTTATCTTATTTATGACTGTAATATCGCTCTTCTCTCAGGAACAACAGAAAAGCTGTGAAGACATGATATTTTATCCGCTCTTTACCTCTGTAATGTGCGCATGCGCATAGTGTCAGGTTAAGAGAGACCGGGTTACGTCACAGACGGAGGGCGGGCATCTGCCTGTGACGTCACAGTAAGGCAACGTCTATAATTGGGAATGCGTCTCTGTTTCTCTCATTTCCGAGGTTTTGCTTGTGAGTAAAGAGGCATAAACATGGAGCTCTTCAGAAGGTTAAGAGAATTTTTCAAAGCAGAAGAACAAAAGAAAACTAAGCAGATTGCTGAAATGAAGGAGAAGCTGGAGCACATGGAGAAAGTAGAGAAAGACTTGGATGCATTTTCTCTTCTAATGATAGAGAAGATAACAGAAGAGAAAGAAGAGAAAGCCATTCTGCTACAGACGGTGCAAAAGCTGGAGGCTACTTTGGCTTCTGAGCGAAAGCAGCAGGAACAGGACATAACTGAGAGAAGCCAGAGCTGGGCGAGAGAACAAAACAACTGGAGGAACGTGTTGCTCAGCTTGAGTTTATTTTGGAGCAGACCACCATGGAGCTCCAGTCTTCCTGAAAATCCATGAGGAACTGGAGAAAACTGTAGACTGTGAGAGAGAGAGCTGGACAAGAGAACAAACGAAAGTGGAGGAACATGTTGCTCAGCTTGAGGTCACTTTGGATCAGACCACCATGGAGCTCCAGTCTTCCTGAAAATCCATGAGGAACTGGAGAAAACTGTAGACTGTGAGAGAGAGCTGGAAGAGAGAACAAAACAACTGGAGGAACGTGTTGCTCAGCTTAAGCTCACTTTGGAACAGACCACCATGGAGCTCCAGGATACTCAGAATCACTGTGAGAAAATAAAAAATAGTGCAGAGCAGGAGAGAGATCATTTGATCAGAGAGAAAGAGCGACTGGAGGAACGTGTTGCTCAGTTTGAGCCCACGTTGGATTTTGAGGAAAAACAAGAGGACGAAAGAGAGAAAACTAAACTTGACATAGAGGAGAGGAACAACTTACAGCTTCAGACCAACAGGGGGCTCCAGGATACCCAGAATCTCTGTGAGGAAGAAAAGAAGACTTCAGAGAATAAAACAGATCATTATATGAGAGTCCGAGGCGATGGGAGGAAATTGTTGCTCAGCTGAGACAAGAAAACATTCAAAAGAAAAGGAGAAATAGAAAAAAAAGAAGACGACAAGAGAAACAGAGAGTCTGAACATGCCTTTTTCCTCTTTCTGTTTCTCTTATGGCTATTTATGATAGTTTTACACTTATAGTCAATAGTATAAAGCTGAGTGTAAAGCTATTGTATCTTGTAGATCGTCTCGTCTTTTGATCATTTTTTATTTCTGTCTTGTCAAATCTTTTTTAATCTTTTTTTAAATCTTGATTTTAATCTTTTACTACAAAGAGTCACAATAAACACTAATAACAACCATTATTTTTGTCTTCCTTACAAACGCTGTATGACCTCCTCATGGATTCTTCCACTTAGTTTATATCGCTCTTGTGGGGCAGGGGGCTGTGGCTCGGGGTCATAATGCTGAGGGGGAGGGAGGTCAGGAGGAGAGGAAACTGGTCCTCAGTGCCACATTGTGCAAAACACCACACACCCTGATAATCTTACACACTTTTTCCGGGTGGTATAAAGTCTTCCACCTGAGACATCCAGAGCTCCACATCTGCATTTCTGGAGGTGAGGAGCGTCTGAGGGGTGAAGCCTCTGTCACCTGTCATATTATAGACTACATCAGGACAATGTTTACAATTTCTACATGTTGTTAAAGTCACCAAGAAGCCAGTCATCACGTCCTGCAGCTGCATAGATCACATAGATCCAGGAGCACAGCTGTAGGAATCTAAATCAGATTATTATTCAGTCATCATCATGGGCCGAGAAATCATCATGGTCCCTGGAGACTCTTTCTCTCCTTAATCTTCCATTGGTGTAATCCTCCAGCAGTGCCATCATGCAGCATTACACACGGGGGTCACCACAGCATTTATATGTTTACAGTAATTACACTGATCATTAACACCTTGGCAAAATCAGCATGAATTAGTGGCATCATCACCAGTGATACAATTTGAAGATGAAAATGTGACATGTGAACACGTTTCTTCATGCCAGTTTTGTCATGAACATCATTATAGTTAGGACTGAAAATGAGAACATAAAGAGAGTAACGACTGTGTGAGAGCGTAATGGCTGCATTTCCAGATTTATTGAAGGAAAATATGTCGTTATTTACACTGTGTTCTGCAGTTATCTAATGGTAGGGATTTGATGTTCTCCTGTATTCCATGCAGTCGGGCATCTCCTCCTCCTGCGCTCCCGTAGTGGAATGTGATGGTGAGACGCTGCTGATTACAAATTTAGAGTGAATTTTTATTTAACATTTGAGTTGGATTTTATAAGAAGGTGTTTATGAAACAACTATCACTCAGTACAAACCCAAATAACCTGCAGGATTTCATCTTCATGATCACAACACTTCAAACAAAACATCTACAGTACATACAGGATTCAGGGCCATTTTTCAATATTTATATGTTACGGTAATTTTGTATTATTTATATTAGGAGTCTTTAACGACTCTGTGCATATGTTTAAAAAATGACCATGTTACTGTGTGTACAATGATACTAATTGTGTTCATGTATTACAAACACTTTATTAGGAGCACCTATATATTCATATACACTGTGTGTGTGTGTGTGTGTGTGTGTGTGTGTGTGTGTGTGTGTGTGTGTGTGTGTGTGTGTGTGTGTGTGTGATTATTTGTACAAAGAGTTCCGTCTCATCACTTTCATTATTTTAGATCAAACATGTGCACTACTACTATCAGGTAAAATACAATGTCCTCGTAGGAAAAAACACCAAAAACAAAGTGTCCAAAAACTTACGACCCCCAGGCTGAAATAGTCCATGCAGAAACAAAACAGAGTAAGAACAGGAGTTTTGAGGGTTGGGATTTGGACTGTAGTTTATGTTAACAGTCTGCTACACTGACTCAGGACTACAGTTTGTATCTGATCATCACTTCACCTCAACATCATTTAGCTGTAATAAATGGACATTCAGTGAAACCCAGATGAGGACGGGTTTCCTCTGGTTCCTCTAAAGGTTTCTTCCTTATGCCGTCTCGGGGAGTTTGTTCTTGCTGCAGTCGCCACCGGCTTTTTCATCAGAGACAAACTTACACATAAAGAACATCATATTTATTTGTATCACCACATTATCTGTGTGAGAAATGCTCTATGTGTGCGTAATAAAATGTAATCTGAGAGAGAGAGAGAGAGAGAGAGAGAGAGAGAGAGAGAGAGAGAGAGAGAGAGAGAGAGAGAGAGAGAGAGAGAGAGAGAGAGAGAGAGAGAGAGAGAGAGAGAGAGAGAGAGAGAGAGAGAGAGAGAGAGAGAGAGAGAGAGAGAGAGAGAGAGAGAGAGAGAGAGAGAGAGAGAGAGAGAGAGAGAGAGAGAGAGAGAGAGAGAGAGAGAGAGAGAGAGAGAGAGAGAGAGAGAGAGAGAGAGAGAGAGAGAGAGAGAGAGAGAGAGAGAGAGAGAGAGAGAGAGAGAGAGAGAGAGAGAGAGAGAGAGAGAGAGAGAGAGAGAGAGAGAGAGAGAGAGAGAGAGAGAGAGAGAGAGAGAGAGAGAGAGAGAGAGAGAGAGAGAGAGAGAGAGAGAGAGAGAGAGAGAGAGAGAGAGAGAGAGAGAGAGAGAGAGAGAGAGAGAGAGAGAGAGAGAGAGAGAGAGAGAGAGAGAGAGAGAGAGAGAGAGAGAGAGAGAGAGAGAGAGAGAGAGAGAGAGAGAGAGAGAGAGAGAGAGAGAGAGAGAGAGAGAGAGAGAGAGAGAGAGAGAGAGAGAGAGAGAGAGAGAGAGAGAGAGAGAGAGAGAGAGAGAGAGAGAGAGAGAGAGAGAGAGAGAGAGAGAGAGAGAGAGAGAGAGAGAGAGAGAGAGAGAGAGAGAGAGAGAGAGAGAGAGAGAGAGAGAGAGAGAGAGAGAGAGAGAGAGAGAGAGAGAGAGAGAGAGAGAGAGAGAGAGAGAGAGAGAGAGAGAGAGAGAGAGAGAGAGAGAGAGAGAGAGAGAGAGAGAGAGAGAGAGAGAGAGAGAGAGAGAGAGAGAGAGAGAGAGAGAGAGAGAGAGAGAGAGAGAGAGAGAGAGAGAGAGAGAGAGAGAGAGAGAGAGAGAGAGAGAGAGAGAGAGAGAGAGAGAGAGAGAGAGAGAGAGAGAGAGAGAGAGAGAGAGAGAGAGAGAGAGAGAGAGAGAGAGAGAGAGAGAGAGAGAGAGAGAGAGAGAGAGAGAGAGAGAGAGAGAGAGAGAGAGAGAGAGAGAGAGAGAGAGAGAGAGAGAGAGAGAGAGAGAGAGAGAGAGAGAGAGAGAGAGAGAGAGAGAGAGAGAGAGAGAGAGAGAGAGAGAGAGAGAGAGAGAGAGAGAGAGAGAGAGAGAGAGAGAGAGAGAGAGAGAGAGAGAGAGAGAGAGAGAGAGAGAGAGAGAGAGAGAGAGAGAGAGAGAGAGAGAGAGAGAGAGAGAGAGAGAGAGAGAGAGAGAGAGAGAGAGAGAGAGAGAGAGAGAGAGAGAGAGAGAGAGAGAGAGAGAGAGAGAGAGAGAGAGAGAGAGAGAGAGAGAGAGAGAGAGAGAGAGAGAGAGTGGTGACCACGTACACCAGGCAAAGTGTGTCGGCCGGAAGGAAAAGATAGGAAAATATAATGTAAAATAAAAATAGTAAAATAAGCAAACAGCATGCAGGCAACATGCCTTAACTATACTCAAACAGCATATGCACATATTTTCAAAACACAAGTAGAAACGTAGGTGAAAAAATCATATAAAATATATATAAATATAAAAATGAGAAGAGTAATAGGTTAATAGGCACAACACATCGTCAGATAATAAAGAACGAGGAGAATAGTTGCAAGAATTTGTATAAGAGGTACACTGTCCAAAACACACAGGAAGTAAGCATGAGAGAGCATGAGCTTAAGATGCAGGCAGGATGAGAGTAAGACAGGAAATGTTATATAAAGAAGTATTATGGCATAAGAAATATATTTTAAGAAGATTTTAAGTAAAACTAAGTAAAAGACGAGAGCTATGAAAATTAGGAAAAGCATTTGGAGAAAAGTGCTGGTGTGTTAAAACTAAAGCCCTGGTTTGTAAAACTAGTAAAAAACACGTTTTATACAAAGTCTACACAAAACAAAACAAAGGATGATTTGCAGACATAGGAAAAAAAACCCAGACGAGATTTTTAGAAAAGTGCACGATCAGGGGATGTTTTTTAAGACAAGGTCTCCATCAAGAGATATTTTTGTACATGTAAATTAGAATCGTATGGAGGTGAACGAGGCCTCCTGGATATGGGTGGAATTTTAACTAAGAATAGGTAGAAACACACCAGAAAACTCGTGAGCAAAGGTGGGATATGCAAAGCCCCATAAAATCAATGATGTACGTAAATTGTGAGGGAGGAGATATTAGACACAATATGTACATTTTACTAGGTGTGAGATATAAAAAATAAGGATTGTTTATATCAAATTCGCACTCGCATGTGAAAGCTGACGGGTGTCATTGCTGTCAGGATGATTCTCTCCCGAGAGCTCCATGGGACGGGTCTGAAGTGACTGCAATAAAGCTGATTTTCTCCTTCTCATTCGTGACTGGAAGATGTCTTCATTTGGTTTGTTATGTATTATTTTAAGTTTTTGTAACTTATTGGTAAATGATTAGTGAACAGCTAAAACTAATTTGAGTATTGAGCCACAATTGTTATGTCTATTCGGACATGGGGTCTGAGTTACGAGACCCTGACCACTGTACTGTAACTCAGTGTCAGGATGTTACTGATCTTCTTATCGCCTCGGCATCATGGTGGAGTCTCCTGTCATCAGAGAGTCTTTACCATGAGGTGCCGTGTAGAACATCCAGTGGTCAGTATGAGAGAATTGATTAACAGAATATAAGATTTTTTCTCCAAAGTTTAAATAACATTGGATTTTTTTTCATTTGATGAATTTTAATTTCATTCATTTTTTCATTCATGTATTTTTGCTCTTGTTGTGAAGTGAAGTTTGTGTCATTGCTGCTACACTGTGCATCTGAACGATCACGACTCAAATCTCACAATAAACTTTAGGGTTTTATCACATTTTCTACTTTCATTCATCTGATTGTCTCCCCAGTGTCCAACTGCTCCATGGCTTTGTGTATCAGTCACCTCACAACTATAGCAAAGAGTTTTTATTATTGACCGAGTAAATTCCAAGTGATTCAGTGCTTATGCTCAGAGACTGGACTGACTAAAATAAGGCTGTAATACTGCACTGTATTTAACTGTCCAAACCAGATTTATTCTAGTTTTACACATTTTAATAGTCACTACTTTACCTTCAGAAAACTGACATGCGCTTGTAAGTGCCACTAACTCTGCAGCTTGTGTATAGTAATGATTTAGCTTTAACTATTTCATCAGGTAAACTTACAAACGCATATCCACATAAATACACATCATCAGAAGGTTTTGAACATGAACCATCTACATATAGACAATCCCCCTCTTCCTGGGCCGTGTCTAAAAGTTAGGGCCTTCAAGAGGTCTCTTGTTCAATGTGTTTAAGGCAATCATGTGCGTCGTCAAAACCATCTACCGTATTTTCCAGACTATAAGCTGCTTCATTTTTCCCATGCTTTGAACCCCACGGCTTCAACAATGAAGCAGTTAATTTATGGATTTTTCCCGGGTTTTTCCCGTTAGGCCAAAAACCTGAGCCCCATAACATTAGACCAATGAAATTGCCGGATGGGTTAAGGTGAACCAATGAAATTCTTTATATCAAATCATGTGCGCTCCCACTGAATCGGGCCGCACCACATCATAAATATGGATGAGGTTCCTCTGACGTTTGACCTGCCTCTCAATCGGACTGTCAACAGAAAATGCGAATCATTTGTCTCCCCCGCATGGACTCAGTTCAGAAAAACTGACCAAGAAGGTACACACTTGTCAGAAGTGGGATTCAAACCCACACCTCCAGAGGAGACTGCGACCTGAACGCAGCGCCTTAGACCACCTTAGACCCATGTACTGATCACATGCATAAATTGGAAGTAATAGGATTTTAAAATTGGTTTTACCTTTCTCCACTCTGAAGTGATACTCGTTCTTATCTGTGGTCTCAATCTATGTCCACCTCTCTGCTAATCACGGCTTAGACCACTCGACCATCCTGACAGGCTAAGCTTAATGTTTCTTACCTTGGTGACCATGTCTAGGCCATATGGTGAACACGCAAATGTAGCAGACGTATTTTGTTTGTGGTTTAAATGTTGTTATCTGTCATTAATAATGTTATTGTTATGAGTGTGTAACTGTATTTATAGTACAGTAGCACATACAGTAGCCTTTTAAGTAGTGCTGTGGGTTAGTGTTTGTGTTACTAGTATGTAAATGTAGTTATTTCTTAGCTATTAAAACAAAACATGTTTTAAATGTCCCAGAAATGTCTAAAAAGTCACACAAGGCTTTAGAGGACGATGAGTGGACGTCTCGTCTGTGGCGGTAGAGAATGATGAGTGGGCACTGGGGTTCTGCTCTGAAGCTGCTTCCCATCAGAAGAAATGGTTTGATCTGTTTCATAAGGTTTGTGCAGACAAAAATTTATAAGAGAACATGATTAAACACAGGTACCATAACCTCAATTACAATAGATTTGTATTTTTTAAAATTGCCTTTTAATTTTGCCTTTATGAGACCATTTATTAAAATGTTTTATATTATAGTTTTATATTTATAGATCTTCATATCACTTCACTTCTGCCCTCAGACTCTCACTAGTGTACAGAGATGATTGTGGATTAAACATATTAATGTGTGAATGTTAGATTTTCAATGTTTCTTCTTATTTAGATCTGTAAAAAATACCAAGACTAAAAGGTAAATAAAACCTGTGTTCCACACTCTTTATTGTTCTTTTACCAGGTCATAAGTGTTCCACCTGCTGCAAGTGTTCCACCTGCTTTACTCCACTCCTACTGCTGTAGCGCCCCCTACCTCCACCCCCAACATTATACAGCCTGCACTTACATTATCACTGCTCATTCATTATTTTTATATTTTATAGTCATATTGTCTTTTATTGGATAGAAGATTTTGTGTTTTCTTCAAAAGGGAAATCAGATCTTTACTTTTCCAGCACACGTATGATTTTACATGAATGTCAGTCTGTTTTGTCGCCTCTTTTTACTTTACAAAGTCACAGTTTGCTGGATCCTTCAGCAACAATTCAGCAGCCAAACCTAATGTAAATGTACCAATGCAGATTCATGCAATTGAAAAAGATCTTCATATGTCATCATCATCATCATTATTATGCTTAAGTTAATAATTTACAATATGTGTCTTTACAGCCTGGTAGTTAAAGTCCATCTCCTTCAGCCAGTCCTTCATCTGCATCCAGTCCTTCATCTGCATCCAGTCCTTCATCTGCATCCAGTCCTTCATCTGCATCCAGTCCTTCATCTGCAGCCACACCTGCTGTTTATTCCAGTTCTGCTCCTCTAATTATTTATTTCCGGTATTTTAAGCCACTCAGAGACTTGATATCATTTTACTGTTTATAAATATTTTTGCTAATATTATATAGTTGTGTTTTACTTTTGTGGATTTACTGCTATTTGTATCTATAGTTTTGTATTTGTATTTGTACCTTTGTGTGTTTGCATTAATAATACTTTATCGTTTGACATTTTTGTAGCATTTTCAGTCATTAAAAATAAAATGTTTTATTGTACATAGAACAGTGACTCGTAAATTATTCTGTGAACCTGCTGAACCCATTATCATCATCATTATTATTATTATAATTATTTATATATATATATATATATATATATATATATATATATATATATATATATATATATATATATATATATATATATGAACTTTATGTGTTTATGATGTAAACAATTATAAACTCAATCTGAACAGAGTGGGGGTCATCCTGATTATGTTCCTCATCAAAACCCACTAAGAATATGAACGTGATCTTCAGTCAATTTAGTGAGAATCCATAGTCTGGATTCTTCTGAAAACACACACAAAAGCCCTACATCACCTCTAATCCTTTTCATCTAGTAGCAGCTCTACATTTAGCTGCAACTGCACTAATACTACATTACAAATGATACAAATGTACTATGATTTAAGTGAATCAATGCTTCAGTTCAGTGAGATTACAAGTTGGGTTTAAAGCTGTAGATTTTATAGGAGGGTGGATTTTATTAGAACATACTGTTCTTTCCTGATGAAGCATCAGTGGAATTCATGATGGAGATGCTGAACCAGCTGGACGTTGACACTTTTATTTAATGGTTTATATATTTATAGTGTTTTAAATGCCTTTATTATACAGTTACAGCAGTAGGAACTGTTATAAGAGCTGGTGCACAAATAGAGGAAACACCCACACATGCAGAATAAAATTAGAAAGAAGAATTACAAACTATTTGTATAAAATCTCTATGAAATAAATGAAAATCATCAGGCTATAATACTGCACTGTATGTCACTGGCTAAAAAAGAGATATTGTAGTTAAAAAATATTGATGCATTAAAAGCTTTGATATTATAAATATGAATGAATGAAGGTTTAAAAGTGTGATGTTCATTTGTTGCTGGTTTCAGGAAAATATTTATTAAAATGTTCTTCTTTCATGCATGTGTATCACAATCACTTGACAAGTTCCTCTTAAAGTTCTTATAAAATGTTTAATAATCACGATTCAAAACACTCAAACACATTTACATTGTGGATTGTCTTTATTTATTTCCCTAAATAATATATTAATAAAAAAAGAAAAAAAGAAGTATATAAACAAAAAAATATAATAACATGCAATATTAATATCATATTTAAAAAAATTATAATTATTATTATTATAAATATATATTTTTCTTCTTGTTCTTCCTCTTTTTCTTTGTGCCAAAGAGCATCTTTGTTTCCTGAAAGAAAAATGCAGAGGAGTTTTAGTCTACACAGTCTGTGTGTGTGTGTGTGTGTGTGTGTGTGTGTGTGTGTGTGTGTGTGTGTGTGTGTGTGTGTGTGTGGATACTCACCGACTTGACTCCTGCTTCTCCTGTTTTTAGGATCATGTTCATTTCATCCACCTGCACACAAACACACACATATACACTTCTATCACACGTGTGTCACGTGCATATAAAGAGTGAATAGAGGAGTGATGTGTGTGATTATGAATAGATGTAAATGAGGAATTTGTGGGTGGGGTTTTGTTACCACATGACCAAAACTTAATCATCATATTAATATAATATTATTTAACATAATAATACACTCGTTACTACAACCACTTATTACAAATCATTCCTAAATATAATATTACTGTGTGTGTGTGTGTGTGTGTGTGTGTGTGTGTGTGTGTGTTTGCTCACTTTGGCTCGCAGAAGATCAGGATCAGAAATCATGTTCATGATTTCAAAGTTGTTTTTACTCCCAATCAGCATCCATGAAATTTTATTCGCTTCAGCCGGGTGGATTTTCTCTACCAGAGGCAACAGATGATCATCTGCAGAGAGAGAGAGAGAGAGAGAGAGAGTGTTACTGAAACTGCGTGTGTGTGTGTGTGTGTGTGTGTGTGTGTGTGTGTGTGTGTGTGTGTGTGTGTAACACTTACGTGCCATCTGGATCTGCATTTCAAAATCTGCAGACTCCAACATGTAAATAGTTAAGCGCTTCTGAGGTGCTGCAGCCATGGATACATCCTGCACATCTGGAACATGAGATGGAGCTGGACTCTGTTCTACAGCTGGAACATGAGATGGAGCTGGACTCTGTTCTACAGCTGGAACTTGAGGTAGAGCTGGACTCTGTTCTACAGCTGGAACTTGAGGTAGAGCTGGACTCTGTTCTACAGCTGGAACTTGAGGTAGAGCTGGACGCGGTTCTACAGCTGGAACTTGAGGTAAAGCTGGTTTCTCATCCACAGTTGTGTGCTCTTCTACAGCAGGAACTGTGTTTACTGCTGGGGCATTTTCTTTATTTGGCTCTACCTTCTGGCTTGGTGTGAAGGGAGTCATATTCTGAGTCTGTAACACAAAGACACACACAGCTGTTAACAGTGAATTTAATTTTGTTTTATCAGATCATCATCACTGCTAGCAGGAGGCTCTTGAGGGAACCAGCTAGAGGAGGTTCTTTAACCTTTTCAGCCAGTAACCCATTTAACTGCAATATTGAACTTTAGCATCAAATCATTTTAATGTGGACAGCATGGGGTGGTAGATGTTTAGGATACAGTCTTCACCTGCACATTCTTCATCCTCTGCACGTTAGGATGGACAGGGTTATCCTGGTGTTCTGGTCTCAGTAAGGTCTTCTGCTTGTTAATGAAGACCTGGGTGTGGTGGTTCCTCTCAGTCTCGCGCTCCTTACGAGACTTAAAGTGTTGGATGGAGCTGTAACACAACAGAGACACTGCTCTTACACACTGCTGTTAGTCTTTATGCCGACACCAGAAAAATTACCCCCTGACGCTGACTGAAATCCCCTCATATGACCAAACCCACACTTTATATTAATAGCTTACACTTTATGGCCGTTAAGAAGTTTGCCATTGAGTTTCTCCTTTGCCAAACCGCCGCCTCTGGAGACTCAAATTGACGTATCCATATCCTTTTGTCCCCGTCTTGTAACGGACAACCTTCAGGAGAGACACGTCATGTCAACACACAATTCATATCAAACAGATCTAATACAGGACTTTAGTAGAAAACATGCTAATCATGCTATACAGATGTTATTCAGATCCAAACAGTTTAAAGCACAAACCCTGCATGACAGGATCTTCCCAAAGACTGAAAACAGGTCAAAAAGGGCCATGCTGTCAATCTTCTCCAGGTCCAAGTTCTTGATGAACAAGTTCCGATGCCACTTTTCCTCATGGTGGAATCCCTCTGAGACCACATGACTCTCATAGGGTTCCCCATAAGGAGCTCACAATTAAGTGTTGCCAACGCTCGCTCAGCTGAGGAAACAAAATTCATTACAGGTCATTCATTTCAGTAAAAAAGACTGGGGAAAGATGGGTGAGGAGAAAACACTCTCAAATTTTATTTAAGGCACAAAACCTGACCATATTCACGTAATAAAGTAGTAAAATAATACAGAAATTACTCCTGGAGTATTAAGTAGACAATAAACTGGTATAGATGCAGAAATAGTGTATTGGGGTTTAATGAGGATTTAATTACCATCGGCTCGCTGGTAAAAGTTGACGTAGGCGTAACTGAGTGAAACGCCGGTGTTCCAGTTCCTGCAGATCCGGATGGAGTGAACGTGGCCCACAGAGCTGAATTTCTCCATCAGCATGTTTTCTGTCACTTCATGGTGCAGATCACCAACATACAGTGCTGAAATACTCGAATTCATTTTGATCTAAAAAAACAACAAACAAACAAACAAACTGTCAGTTATAAACAAGAGAAAAAACACCAAACCTACAGTCTTAAACAGAAAAACATCAGTATGAGTGAACTACAATCAGTTTCTACTCTGAAATGTTGAAAGATTTTAAAACATACAGGTTTAAAGGATCCTACATTTCTACATTTCAGTACAAAAATAAAGTTAACAAAAAGCACAAAACAGTGTAAAAAGTATTCAGAATAACTATATATATAGCAAAGCTACTTATCAGGTACCTAATAGTCAGTAGTAGATGAACAGTTATAATGTTTATCAGTCGCTGCTGCTGCTTTTATTGCTTCTGTGTGTTTGTTTGATGGTTGTCAAGGAGATACTAGAATTTTGATGATGACGTCATAGAAACTTTTCTGCAGTATCACTCTGGTCACATGACCAGTTGGACACATGAATCACAGACACTTGAATCACAAACACTATAGAAATATTATTTTAATACAAAACTTTAAATATCAATAAGATCAAAATAAAAATGGTCCTGAATCCTGCATGTACACAAAACAGACCAATAAATCCCATTTAAAATGCTTTCAGTGATTCTACATCCTGCGCCTGATCTACACTGTGTGGACAAATGTATTGAGTCTAAATTTGACAATGAAGAATAAAAAAGCGAGAATATTTCCAGAAATGTTGCAGTGAGGAGAAATTGACATAATTAAAGGAGCAGAACTGGAAGAAACAGCAGGACCAGATGCAGATGAAGGACCGGATGCAGGACTGGATGCAGATGAAGGACCGGATGCAGATGAAGGACTGGATGCAGATGAAGGACCGGATGCAGATGAAGGACTGAATGCAGAAGAAGGACTGGATGCAGATGAAGGACTGGATGCAGATGAAGGACCGGATGCAGATGAAGGACTGGATGCAGATGAAGGACTGGATGCAGATGAAGGACTGGATGCAGATGAAGGATTGGATGCAGATGAATCACTGGCTGAAGGAGATGGACTTTGACTACCAGGCTGTAAGACACATATTGTATATTATGAACTTAAACATAATGATGATGATAATGACATATAAAGGTCTTTTTAAATGACATAAAAGTGCAGGCTGTATAATGGTGGGGGTGGAGGTAGAGGGCGCTACAGCAGTAGGAGTGGAGTAAAGCAGGTGGAACACTTCGACATCGTATTTGAATCCAAATGAGGTTTCTTAATGAGGGGCTTAATAACTGCTAACTTGAGAGATTTAAGGACGTGACCTAAAGATAGTGAGGAGTTAATAATATTGAGAAGAGACTCACCAGCTGTATGTAACACTTCCTTCAATAGATCAGTAGGAATGGGATCTAACTGACATGTTGTTGATTTAGCTTTGGTAATAACATTATACAGCTCTTCCTGTCCTATACATGTAAAACAGTGTAGATGTGGAGTTGTAGGTGAGATTGTGTCAGGAGATGCTGTCAGAGGTTGAACCGCCACAATTGTTTTTCTAATGTTATCTATTTTTTCAGTGAAGAAATTCATAAAGTCGTCACTACTAAATTTGTAGTTAATTTAGCTACTGTACTGAAAAGGAACCTGGGATTGTTTTTGTTGTTTTCTATGAGTTTGCTCAGGTGTTCAGCTCTAGCAGCTTTTAGCGTCTGTCTGTAGCTTTGGGTGCATGTTTAAAAGACCAAACTTTAGAACTTTTTGGTGTTTCTTATCTGGCATTTTTCAGTTTTAACTGCAATAAGATTATTTCTGGATCTTGTGTATTTAATTCTTGGTTTTACTACATGAGGAATAGATACGGTTTCTATAAACTGGGCTGTGTGTGAACTTGTAACTATTTGGTTTGCTGTATAAATGTTCTCATAGTCGTAAATTTCCTGATGTCTTACCAGTCAGATGTTGTGAAGTATCCTAGAGATGTTATCTGATAGCACTGCTGCTCCAACTCTGCTGGGGTGCAGGCCATCAGGGCGGAAGAACCTCGGACGCTCCCAGAAACAGTTCCAGTTATTAATAAAGAGAAGTTTGTGTTCTCGACACCATGACTGTAACCATTCATTTAGTGCAAAGAGTCTACTAAACTTCTCAGCCCCTCGCTGGTAAGTGGGAAGAGGTCCTGACACTATGATCCTCGTTGTGGGTGATGTGCTGCGTACCGTCTCCACCAGGATCCTGAAATCTCTCTTTAAGATCTCCGTTTGCCTCAGCCGGGTGTAGTTCGTTCCGACATGAAGAACAACCGCTCCGAAGTTCTCGTTCAGGATCGCGGGTACCTGCGCAGCGACATCGAGAACACGAGCACCAGGAAAACAGCGAGTGTGCACTTTACCTTTAGCTCCGGTAGCGCGGACATGCCGGACGATGGAATCTCCAAGAATCACAGTATGGCTTTCCGTCTATGGTTTCATCCACATCATGACCTGCTCCCATCCTGCTGCCACCTAAAAAGATAAATAAATAACAACAATCTGCACTTACTTTATCTTTAATAAGAGTTTACAGTAAATACATTTACAAATAAATACATAAATACAATATGAAAATAAATAATAAATTGGCAATTCACACAACAAACAAATTGAATACATTTTTCAGTACACACACACACACACACACACACACACACACACACACACACACACACACACACACACACACACACACACATTTAAATCACTATCTCTCTAATCACACTTAATTCCTCCAGGATTAATTACAGGTTGGTGACCTCTAACCTCTCGTGTGGTGCTGATGTTCCTCCTCAGAAGTCCGTCTGCTGTCTGAAGTCTCAGCTCCACCCTCTTCAGGTCATCAGACTTCATCAGGGCTGTCAATTAAACACAACCTATGTTTATCTACACTTATGATACCAGGACGAGAAAAAACCCCTCTGAAGATGTTCTTCTTAAAGGCAGCATTTGTGCTGGTTTAGAAATAAAACTGCATCAAGTCTACCCAACCAACACACTGCTTTTACACCACAAACACAAACACTTTTCTCTTTTCTGATCAGACGAGCTGCCATTTGTAATGTTCTTATACTAACAAATGAAACTCCCATCCACGGTTTCAGGAAGAAAATCAGCACAGCTCAGTTTAGAGTTCCTCCATAAGGCCTCCACTTCCTTTTGGCTCTAAAGTGAAGAAAACACAGCAATGACTTGAACAAAAGAACCTTTTCAACTAGTATGACAAAACACTTTCCTTTTTTCAGTCATGTTCTATAGAAGATCTCACAGCTCACC